>NC_056440.1:44675651-44680506 GCF_018296145.1 Oncorhynchus tshawytscha | reverse complement strand
TATTTCAAGTAATAAAAAAATAATAATAATAGCTGTCAAAATGACTGAACCCTTGTTTTCAATACTCCAGCATCCTCCCCTTGTGTATAATGACACAGGCTATTTTTTTATGTTTTATGAGATTGGAGAACACATTGGGAGGAATCTGAAACCAAATATTTCAGGATCCTTGATATCTTTTCCCTGCGCTTATGGACTGCCCTTTCCAATTCAAACCACAAACCAATCGGGTTCCAGTCCAGAGACTTTTTGTCGCGCTATCCCGACAAAGCTAAAATCTTGGTCGGCCGAGAGTCGTCTGTTCTTTTGACAAATCAATTGTTTTAAATTTAAATTTTTTTTTATTTTTTCATATGCACTACCGTTCAAAAGTTTGGGGTCACTTAGAAATGTCCTTGTTTTTGAAAGAAAAGCACATTTTTTGATCATTAAACAACATCAAATTGATCAGAAATACAGTGTAGACATTGTTAATGTTGTAAATTACCGTTGTTGCCAGAAACTGCAGATTTTTTATGGAATATCGATTACCCATTATCAGCGACCATCACTCCTATGTTCCAATGGCACGTTGTGTTAGCTAATCCAAGTTTATAATATTAAAAGGCTAATGGATCATTAGAATTTTGAAATTATGTTAACACAGCTGAAAACTGTTGTTCTGATTAAAGAAGCAATACAACTGGCCTTTAGACTAGTTGAGCATTAGCATTTGTGGGTTTGATTACAGGCTCAAAGTGGCCAGAAACAAATAACTTTCTTCTGAAACTCGTCAGTCTATTCTTGTTCTGAGAAATTAAGGCTATTCCATGTGAGAAATTGCCAAGAAACTGTAAATCTCGTACAACGCTGTGTTCTACTCCCTTCACAGAACAGCGCAAACGGGCTCTAACCAGAATATAAAGAGGAGTGGGAGGCCCCGGTGCACAACTGAGCAAGAGGACAAGTACATTAGTGTGTCTAGTTTGAGAAACAGACGCCTCACAAGTCCTCAACTGGTAGCTTCATGAAATAGTACCCCAAACTTCAGTCTCAACATCACCAGTGAAGAGGCGACTCTGGGATGTTGGCCTTCTAGGCAGAGTGTCTGTGTTCTTTTGCCCATATTCATCTTTTTCTTTTCATTGACCAGTCTGAGATATGGCTTTTTCTTTGTAACTCTGCCTAGAAGGTGTTTTGCGGGTACTATTTAATGAAGCTGCCTCGAAGCGAGCATAGAAGTAATTTAGCTCATCTGGTAGGCTTGTGTCACTTGGCAGCTCTTGGCTGTGCTTCCCTTTGCAGGCTGTAAAAGTTTGCAAGCCCTGCGGTGTAGTATGATTCGTGATGATCTTAGTCCTGTATTGACACTTTGCCTGTTTGATGGTTCATCAAGGAACATAGCGGGATATCTTAAAAGCTTCCTGGTTAGAGTCCTGCAACTTGAAAGTGGCAGCTCTACCCTTCAGCTTAGTGCAGATGTTGCCTGTAATCAATGGCTTCTGGTTGGGGGTATGTACGTACAGTCACTGTGGATGACTACATCATCGATGCACTTATTGATGAAGCCAGTGACTGATGTGGGGTACTCCTCAATGCCATCGGAAGAATCCCAGAACATATTCCAGTCTGTGCTAGCAAAACAGTCCTGTAGCTCAGCATCTGCATCATCTGACCACTTTTTTGGACTGTGTGATGTGATGTAATGAGAACCCAGCTGGCTGTATGTTATAGTCCCTGATGTCTCTCTGGAAGGAGATCCTCACCATTAGCTTGTCTACTTTATTGTCCAGGGACTTAACATCAGCGGGTAATATACAAAAAGTGGTGGATGGTGTGCACGCCTCCTGAGTTGGACTAGAAGTCACTCCGAATACCTCTTCTCTGCCGGCAGCGTCTTGGATCAGCCTTTGGGTTAATTTCAATTGCCTTGAGGGGTACAAACATAGGATCCAATTCGGGAATGTCGTATTTATGGTCGGAATGCTGGTAAGTTACCACCGCTCTGACATGCAAAAGTTATTTCCAACTGTATGTAATAACACAAAAACATTATGGGGGAATCTTTATCTTGGCCAGGTCGCAATTGTAAATGAGAACTTGTTCTCAACTTGCCTACCTGGTTAAATAAAGGTGAAATAAAAAATATCTTAACGTGCACGATCGATTTTGTATTTCCACTCATTTAATTTGCAAAGAAAAGAATCTGTGAAAATCTCACCCTAAATGTCGTTTCAGTGAATCAAATCACGTTCATATATATTCCTCAGAGATCCTAGAAGGTAGCAAGACTTCACTATTTTATTACTGTTGTAGTATATCCTATAGGACACCATATTTGGTGAGAGAGCAACGCCTTCATGGCACGCCGATGACGCGGGCTGCCATCACATGAACAACTGTATCTTTGTCAAATAAGCACCAATCGGGGTCAAACAAAACTAGCTAGATCGCCAATGAGCTGGGCTTTACGGGAGTATATGTAAACCATGTATATGTTGTAAAATGTAGCTTCTAACCTTGTAAGACAGCATGCCTTTTCATTTTGGACAAAAAATGATAAGGATATTCAGAGTTATGAAAACTGGTTGTTTTGCAAATGTTGAACTTGGCTACTAATACTTGGAAAGCTAAATCATAATCCAAGTATACAGATTTGATGATATTCTTGTAGAAAAAATGGAATATGAATGTGAATGTCTACTTCACGATTTGCCCAAATGTGCCTTGGGACACACTAAAAGTCTTGAGGATCAGTCATACTTCAAGTTATCAATCTGAAACTTTGCACATACACTGATGCCATATTGTGGACACTATCTGAATTACAACCAGAGTGATGACTATAACAGTGACCTTTCTCTTGCATTTCGAAGATGGTGGAAAAAAACAGAGGTTGGCTATTTCTTTGTATTTTCTTCTACCAGATCTATTGTGTTATATTCTCCTACATTCAATTCACATTTCCACAACCTTCAAAGTGTTTCCTTTCAAATGGTACCAAGAATATGCATATCCTTGCTTCAGGGCCTGAACAGGCAGATAGATTTGGGTTTGTCATTTTGGCGAAAATGCAACAAAGGGGGCTATCCCTAAGAAGGGACACTAATAAAAAAGCATTATGTCGAATTGGAGTAAGTCACCTTAACCAAACAATGGATGGAGGTTAAATGTTTTTTTCAAAGTCCTTGAAATTCTTTGAAAAAAATATCTTAATGTGAACCCAATTACTGAGAATAAACAGCATTATTCATCAACAGAAAACAAGAAAAATAAAGTCTGGACTACAATTTATAATGAATTCAACTCAAATGAAAAAGTAAACAAAAGGTAAGATACTGTAGCCCACTTTTACAAATCAGAGTCACTTTGAAATGTTAGTTTTCTTGTGCAACACAACACAGTGGAGCCTAAATGTATTTGTGTGTCAGAAATGTAACACAAACCATATCAAATCAAATCAAATTTATTTATATAGCCCTTCGTACATCAGCTGATATCTCAAAGTGCTGTACAGAAACCCAGCCTAAAACCCCAAACAGCAAGCAATGCAGGTGTAGAAGCATAATTATTAATATACTTTCTATATTGTCTTCCTTAGGTCCTGAGGAAAACCATGAAATGTAACTTAAAGAAGACTTGCTGGTAGGGAGCATTTCAAGACTGGTGGCAGATGAGTTGGGGGACTCATTGACTTTGATCATTTATAGACAGCAACTCCTGGAAGGTATTCCTGAAGATGACCATTTGGACAGTTCAAGTGGGGGACCGTTCCAATCCTCATTTGGTAGGACACATTCACTCAACATGTCCCATCCCAGGACTGCAGGGAATATGTAATGTTGTCAGTCATCTCTTGTACACCCATTATAAAATTATGAAATGATTTCTTCAACTCTTGAAGAAATATTGTTCTCTAATGCAGCAATGTAATCATTATTGTAGAGGCAGATGATCACCATAGCATGGGGGGATAAGACCGACTGAAGGTCAGCCTGTTACATGTGCAGTAGCCAGGTGGGTAGATTGTGTCACTAACCCGGGCCAGAGGACAAAGACAAAGAGGCTGAGCATGCATGAAAAACTGCCCATTGAATTTAACGAGCTCAAACTAATATATTTAAAAAGAAGAGCATGTCATGAAGATGCAAATATTTTATGTTGAGTTGGTTACGAGAGAGGAAGAGAGAAACATTAAGCAGCACCAGTACCAATGTCGGGGTACATCTGGGTCAACTGGGTCATCCACACCTTCAATGCGATGATCTGGGCAGCCATGGTGTTTGAGGTAATTGTGAAGTACTGCTGTTGCAAACATGACAACAAGGCATCTTCTTGGTTGAAAGCGCAATGTTTTCTGAGACACTGGAATCGACTCTTCCATACACCAAACATGCGCTCCACTACACATCTGGTGTGGATATGAGCTTGGTTGTACCGCTCAGGTCCTATTGCATGAAGATAGGGGGTGAACAAGAAGTTTGTCTGTGCATGACTCATAAGTGGCACATTTCCAACGTGCAACAATGTTGTACATTTATTGAGAACCAGTTTTTACAATCCCTGTACTCCTCAGCATCTGCTGCAGAGGGACACTTGATGGGAATATGACATACATCTATACAACCAATGACTCCAGGGTAGTTCCCATATTCATAGAACTATATGTTGTAGTTGGCTTGGGCAGTAGCATCAGGGAACTTGCTGTAATTGTCTTTCAGTTCATATATACCGTTGCAGACTTTGTGGATTATTCTGCATAGAGTTGGTTCATGACGGAAGGCTCCAGATGCCAAAACCCTCAAGGTGATCAGTACTTGTAGGGAGAAGGGCTGGGCCTTATAAACTCAGCAAAAAAGAAATGTCCTCTCACTGT
>NC_056440.1:44670692-44675551 GCF_018296145.1 Oncorhynchus tshawytscha | reverse complement strand
AAGTATTCACATTTCAATGAGCATAGTTATCAGGGGCTGTATGTACGATATGTACTATAGTGAAGTCCTTTGTCTCTTCTCCCGCTCTTTCTTACATGCTGCCCCTTTTCATTTTTGTAACAAGCCATCATATTGGGTTAGTCCACTAGGGACTTCGATTACTACACAATGCAATGAAATGTGTAAGCTATCCTGTTTGTGTGTTTATGGAATTCTGTGTGATTAGTTAGTTAGTAAATAATTAAGACAATTTGTATTTAGCTGATTCATTTATGCTAGGTTTGTGAAGATATCCAAGAGTTTTGCGATATTCAGAATGAGACAAAGTATATAAGAATAAATAAATAGACTGACTAATGTAATCTTATATCTTTAAGATTTAATTCAGAAACGGTAACTCGTTAAATAAACATTTTATGTGGTGACCTAAATTACTATTTAATTGTTATATGGTTAATTTAATTGCATAATAATTAAATGGAGTTAATTGATTTTAGAAAATATCAGTCACGACAGCACAAAACACATTACACATGATCTATTGGAACAATGCGTTCTTTTGGCACAATCAAACACTCGCACACTCAGGAAAACCCTAGGTTTTTCAATCTTGTGAGAAACTTTGTTCCGTCTTATTCTGAAATAGCTTCATAGAATTGATGAAAGAGAGAGAAGGGTCATGAGAAAATATAGTGGGAGTCAAGAGTGTGAGGAAGCGTTTGTCGAGCTAAAGAAGCAATTGTATCAGGCGCCACATTGGGGTTGCCAAGCCTAAAATTACCTTTTAAAATGTTTGTTCAGGAACATGAAGGCTATTGTAGTGCGTGGTTATGTAAAAATCAGGGGGAAAAAAGAGAGAACAGTCATATACGGGAGTAAATCGTTAGACTCGGAGGTGAGAGAGAATGACTCCATGTCTAAGGGTAGTACATGCTATTTAAAGGGTACATAAACATTGAGATGGATTAAAACACAATCGATTAATGAGTGGATGGAGGAAAAGTACAGGGAATGAAAATACTTAATGGCATTGAATTAACTTTTTCCTGACTTTCAGGAAGCCTGATCAACCTCACTAGAAATGATAGAGACATTGGGTGAGATGTAAGTATAATATGAAGAAGTGTATTGCTGTTGCTTTGGTTGTTTTTGTCTTTGGTTCAATACAAATCTCATCAGATTGGCCCTGCTGTATGGACGGTATTTCTCCCTAAGGGTTAGTTCTCTAACTCCCTGACCCTGTAACTCCGCGGTGAGGTTGCCAGTATGATATGGGAGTGTAAGTCAATTTGCTAAATTGTTTCACATTTTTTCATTAATTTTGTATGAAGAAAATTGAGATTGTAATCATTTGTAACAGTGGTTTGGATTTTCTGAATAAGAAATGCCTTAAACTGTTGTTTTGGTCTGTCGCCTCTCGAAGACATGGCGATAGTGACTACAGATGGGATCTGCATGGAAGGAATAATTTGACTGAGAACAGTGTGAGCTTCACGCCCTAAAACGGCTGAAGTAATGGCGAAAAAGATGTTCACTACGACCTTGGCTGTCACCACATACCTGAGACCTGAGTCAGAGCCAGCAACCTGTGTACGATCGACAGGTGTGTGGCATGGGTCTTCAGACCGTGCATGTGGAGTGAGCTTGGAGAGAGATCACATCCAAACTCCTCTCATGCTGCTGGATAAGACAGAATGGTGGTGGAGGCTCAGGTGAGAGATTTGTTTGCTTGGGAAAATCGGATTATGTCCCAGATATTGGAATCAAGACATTATCAAGGGCAATCCATTTTGACAGTCATAAGTTAGATATGTGCCATTGTGAGGATGAACTGTAAAGCTATCTGAAGAAGAAAATGGTTGGGGTCAACTGTGCCCGTAAATTGAATTAGGGTTGGCCTAACCTGTTTATTTGGGGTATCAGGTTGATTTTGGAGGTCTGCAGTTTATTGTAATTTAGATTAAAATGCATTGAGATACCGATCTGTCATTAACATGCCACTCGCGACAGAGTAAGACAGGGATAAACGGGGGCCGTGATGAGAACTTAATACTGGTAATATAAGTAGTACATTCTGTCTATATATTTCCCCGCTTTGTAAAAGTATATTCAAACTGTGTCGGTAGACGCTAAGTTGAGAGTCTTGAATATGAGTGTGACGCTCTAAGGACTTTCATTCTAAATTTGGGTTGGAAATGTGTGAATTGTTTTAATTATGATACGGAAAGTAGAGAAGGAAAAATAGATCACTGCCCTAAGCTGTGAGGAGAGCAGAAAGTGAGGGGAGGGTGCACTTCTCGTATTAATTCAAGGGAAAACTTGTCTTTTTGTGCCCTCCGACAAGGAGGTTATTAGAGAACCCACTGAATGGGAGCTTGGGCTAACCATGATGGAGACATTGATAGTAGGGGTTTTGTTTTACCATGTCATCAGAATCCTAATGTTAAAGCTCATCAATACAATAATTTCTGGATGATACAGTACAATTCATTATGTACAATAGGCTGTGTCTTGCTTTGACACCCGAGGATGAGGATGAAGGAGACTGGCATGGAGACTACCAATATGAGAATATGTTTTCTAGGAGGTGTGGAAAATTAGTTATCACGTTTCAGGTAAAACCCAAATGCAAACTGTGTTGAAGTAACAATGTTTATTACTGCAACAGGTGATAAAGGGCTGTGTGACATGATAAAGGGCTGTGTGACGGTCAAGGTTGCAGAAGTGAAGTGGCCCGGGCCTTACTGAACCCCCGGGGCAATCAATTAGCAGGAATTGGATTATCTCGCTTCGCTGGAGCCAAGAGAATTAGCACAGGTACCTGCAGAGACACAGGAATTGGAGGTAGGTGATGGGGGTGGTATGGTGGGTGACCCGGCCTATGGAGTGTAAGTCCAGCACTCTAACCTTCATGGGAATGGAAAGGGGTTGAGTAGGGATGCCCAGCTCGGACGCCAGAGAAATACCTTCTTAAGGCTAGGCGTCCCGCTAGCGGGACAACTTCCGGTGAAACTGGAGGGCACGCAATTCAAATAAACAATCATAAAAATTATGAATATTTAACATTTAGGTACATACAAGTGTCTTATATCGGTTGAAAGCTTAAATTCTTGTTAACCTAACTGCACTGTCCGATTTACAGTAGCCATTACAGCAAAAGCATGCCATGCGATTGTTTCAGGACGGCTCCCCACATCATAAATTCACAAGTAGCGATTAAATATTCACTTACTTTTTGAAAATCTTCCTCTGATTTGTCATCCAAAGGGATTGCTGACACCCAGTGGAATCCTGAGAGCTAGATTGAATTATTTCCCTATACTTTCCATTGTGAGAGCATGGGCTCACAAAAAAATAATAATTCCGTTTGTTTTTTCTTTAGATTTTTTCCTTACCATATCTATTGTATAATAGACTCCTACATTATTTTAACATTTCTACAAACTTCAACGTGTTTTAATTCCAATGGTACCAATTATATGCATATCCTGGCTTCAGGGCCTGAGCAACAGGCAGTTGACTTTGGGCATGTCAGTCAGGCGGAAATTGAGAAAAAAGGACCCTAGTCCCGGGTCGATGAGTATCTGGAGAGAATTGAACTGGTCACCCCACCACAGGGTGGCATGGAAAGGGGGACTAGTAGGGGGAGAAGCAAATGTTTCCTTAAGACCCACTACTCATTCCTACCATTGAGCTAGGTCTCTTGAAGGGACAGGGAGACGCATAATGACCGGCAGTACCGCAATACAGACAGAAATTTGATTTGATTTGAGGTACACAGAAGAGCCGATGGGAGTGAACACCCTCACAACAATGCTGCCAATGTCCTGCAAAATAGCTGGTCCATCGCAGATTTACACAAACCACTGCCTCCGAACCACCATGATCCGGAAACTGTTGGATGCTTGACAAGTGGCACGAGAAATACTGTCTATCAGAGGACACAGATTCACAACGTCTCTTCAAAGTTACTGGAGGCCAAATCTGGAAGCGAGGAACCACTGTTCTTTAACAACACAGCAGCTCCCCGCAGCTAAAAGAACGGCATCCATTTCCAGCAGAGTGGAGCCAACAAACGTACAACATACTGTACGATAACATGGGGGGAAAAATGTAATTCATGCACAATAAATGGCAACATTCAGGTGAACATTAAAAAATAATTGGCATGTGTTAGTCACTCTAGAAGTGGCGCTAATGCTCGGTTTTTGTATACAATTAATGTATAGCAACCAGTCTAGCAATGAGACTTTTGTCCGGACTACTTTTTCTGGCGGAATGTATTTACTATGAATTTATTTATTAAAGCAACATTTTCAAATTAGCTGTGTAGTTCCTTGCACCTTACGGTGTTGGCCACCAGTTTATAAAAGCAATAAGGTACCTCAGGGGTTAGTGTTATAAGGCCTATATACCACGGCCAAGGCTGGATCCAGGCACTCTGTGTGTTGTGTCGTGCATAAGAATAACCCTTAGCCGTGGTATATAGGCCATATACACCACACCCCCTCGGACCTTATTGCACAAACATTATGCCAAACGTAAGGGGTCCTTTTTATCCCAAGTGTTTAAAAGGACCAACTGAAGAACTCTCTACAGTCTAGAAAACGCGGTGGTATTCTGAAAGATCCATTCTAAAAGAACATTTCCCTATCAAACGATCATTGGTATATCTGACGCATCCATAACAGAGCCCGCTGAACAAGCTACAACTCCGAAATAGTTTGATCTCTGGTGGGAAAACCAGAGACTTTGTCGAATTACTCCCCAGACGGAACAGCGATTTTAAGAGGGACAACAAGACACACGTAAATATGTATCGTTGCAGTTATTTTCGAATGAGCGGCCGTTCATGTGCA
>NC_056440.1:44512662-44657662 GCF_018296145.1 Oncorhynchus tshawytscha | reverse complement strand
ACACGCACGCAGACACAGACAGTCACGCACACACGCAGACAGACACGCACTCACACACACGCAGCAATCTAATCCGGGAAGAAGAAAAAACTATAAACTCCAAACACACACGTTTAATATGCAAATACACACTGAGCATGGTGTTCCATTGTTCATAAAGAAGCAGGAGAGTGGTGGGGGGGGACCCTGTGATGAGAGATTCACCGCAGCACTGTTAAGATAGGGAATACGACCACAAAAATAATGTTTTCTCCCCTTCTGATCAATTTTTAATTTGGCCTGTGCAGGCGAGCTCTTCCCGGGTCTGGGCTGGTAATAATTGGGTTTTATTGACAGCTGCTGTCCCACGGGAGGCTATTTAAAAGAGGTTTAACCCCAGAGCAAGTCTCTGCCTCTGCTGCCTTTGATGGCGTCAAGTGCATTGATTTTTACTGCAGGAAACGCTGCACATTCCACCTGGAGATATGGGACCCATGTAGGGCCTCAATTACAAGGCCAGCTCAGACCAGCCCATCTTCTGACCCCTTCACGCAGGGCACAGCACACTCCTTCGATGCTACCCTGCCGGAACCCCAGAGAGCCTTGATAACCCGACCCCTAAACACACATGCCCTTCTTGTACATGCATACATACATCATAACCTAACCCCCAAAGGCCAGCTTCCACCATGATCACCAGATGAGAGGAAAAACGCCCTAAGATTTAGACACAAGCAACGTACACTGCTATTTAATGCAGAGAGCAGTCAGAGAACACACACACACACACACACACACAGGAGAGCTCAGGGCTAGGGGGTAAAATGAGGGGAATTGAGGAGAAAACGGGGAGGAGGGAGAGTAGTAGGAGAGAGCGAGATCGAGCTGCTGGTATACAGTATCACAAAGCGATGAAGTCGAGAAGCAAATTTGGAAAAAGACATCAATCCAGCAAAAAAACAAAAAAAAAAGAGCAACATGACAGAAATGAAACAAGATTCCTGTGTTTGAGTTCAGCCCGCTTCCCTGCCCCCTTTCAGCCTCCCATTGAAATTCTGGGCAGATACAAACCCCAAGGCTTTTGACACACTTTTGAAAACACCACACCCCCTCTTTCTTTCCAGCAAGTCTCCAGTGCCGAGCCTAACTGACTAGAAAGAGCAAGGAGGGGGCGGGGTGGGAGGAGGGTGTATAGATCCTGTTTTTTATTAAATACTTTATTTTCAATGAAATGCAATTGCTTGTTTTTTTCCGAGGGGGGTTTCAAGGCTTTTTCCTTTCTTACTCTGCGTGTGTGTGTGGAGCAGGAGTGAGGGGTTGACTTAAGGGGGTTGTTGGGCGTGGGGGTGCACTGCAGGGAGAAAGGGGGCGTCGTGATTGGGACCAGGGGGGGGTTTAGAGGTAGGGGTCAAAGATACATTCAAAACCAATCAGGAAAAAAAACAGATATGTTAAAAATATGGATTGGGAGAGGGAATGTGTGGGGATTAAAAAAGTAAGAAAAAGAGGTGCATGGTTGAGGCTACAGCAGAGTTCCCATATGTATTGCTGCTGTCAAATGCTCTTTTTCCCTCACTTCTGCGCTCCAAACACCACTGGGCGAGAGCAGCTTCCAACCCCAGCCAGGTCACCTGTAATTCAACGTCCATCCATGTCTGAGGACGTCGGGAGACAACGTGGAAACTGGCCACTAGGGGCAACCGTGAGCGCTATCACCTTCAAATTGGTAATCCAGTGATAGGAAGTTGTTTTTGAGATCTTTTGTTTTGAGCGTATCCCAAATCTGAACCCTAACCGTAACCAGATTTCTGAGTTTATGCCTAAACTTACACACTTTGCCATTTGGAACGTGGATGAATGTCTAATGCTGATACGAGACTGTGAGAGCTAGTTGTCCTAACCACAATCCCTCCATCCATACCACAGACCTAGGTAGCCTACTAGCAAGCTTAAAGAGTGGTGTGTGTGTGTGTGTGTGTGTGTGTGTGTGTGTGTGTGTGTGTGTGTGTGTGTGTGTGTTAGGCTTGGGCGGTATACAGCATATACAGTTGAAGTCGGAAGTTTACATACACTTAGGTTGGTGTCATTAAAACTCGTTTTTCAACCACTCCGCAAATTTCTTGTTAACTAACTATAGTTTTGGCAAGTCGGTTAGGACATTACTTTGTGCATGACACAAGTAATTTTTCCAACAATTGTTTACAGACAGATTATTTCATTTAGAATTCACTGTATCACAATTCCAGTGGGTCAGAAGTTTACATACACTAAGTTGACTGTGCCTTTAAAAAGCTTTAAATTCCAGAAAATGATGTCATGGCTTTAGAAGCTTCTGATAGGCTAATTGACATGATTTAAGTCAATTGGAGGTGTACCTGTGAATGTATTTCAAGGCCTACCTTCAAACTTAGTGCCTCTTTGCATGACATCACGGGAAAATCAAAAGAAATCAGCCAAGTCTGGTTCATCCTTGGGAGCAATTTCCAAATGCACGAAGGTACCACGTTCAGCTGTACTAACAATAGTACGCAGGTATAAACACCATGGGACCACGCAGCCATCATACAGCTCAGGAAGGAGATGCATTCCGTCTCCTAGAGATGAACGTACTTTGGTACGAAAAGTGCAAATCAATTCCAGAACAACAGTATCTATATCCACAGTAAAACGAGCCCTATATCGACATAACCTGAAAGGCTGCTCAGCAAGGAAGAAGCCACTGCTCAAAAACTGTCATAAAAAAGCCAGACTACGGTTTGCCACTGCACATGGGGACAAAGATTGACTTTTTTGGAGAAATGTCCTCTGGTCTGATGAAACAAAAATACAACTGTTTGGCCATCTCAAGACATCAGTCAGTTGTGGAAAAATGGCTTAAGGACAACAAAGTCAAGGTATTGGAGTGGCCATCACAAAGCCCTAACCTCAATCCTATAGAACATTTGTGGGCAGAACTGAAAAAGAGTATGCGAACAAGGAGGCCTACAAACCTGACTCAGTTACACCAGGTCTGTCATGAGGAATGGGCCAAAATTCACCCAACTTATTGCGGGAAGCTTGTGGAAGGCTACGCAAAATGCTAGACCCAAGTTAAAATATTTTAATGGCTATGCTACCAAATTCTAATTGAGTGTATGTAAACTTCTGACCCACTGGGAATGTGATGAAGGAAATAAATAAAAGCTGAAATAAAGCATTCTCTCTTCCCACTATACTGACATTTCACATTCTTAAAATAAAGTGGTGACCCTAACTGACCTAAAACAGGGCATTTTTACGAGGATTAAATGTCAGGAATTGTGAAAAACTGAGTTTAAATGTATTTGGCTAAGGCGTACGTAAAACTTCCGACTTCAACTGTATCCTGGGATGATTTTAGGAGATAAAGCAGATCGCCTTCTTCATTTCATCCATCATATTCTTTTTCATTACGAAGCTTACAGGTAGTCCCGTCACATGGTGTGTGTTTACAAGCACACAATGATGAGGGAGAGTCAGTCACCGTTGTGCATCACCCAACAGGTGGTTTAGTTACAGTATGGGATTCACAACTAAATGTTTGCCAGCTAGATATCTTCTAACTATTATTAAGTTAAACGGTCTAAAATGTTCTAAATGATCTGCAGTTATGCATTTGGTTTAGCTTCTTGCAAAATCAAAATCTCCTGGATCAAGAGCCTTGCGGTCTTATATTTGTTTTGTGCGTGTAACTGGGAGTAGCAGTTTTGAGTTACTTGTGTAACTTTGCGAGCTGGAATGTCTGTCCTGCAAAAAAGTTTCTATCAGACACTGTATAAAATGTTCGCTATGCGCTCATTAGCATTTAGCTAGCATTCCCTATGGGATTTAACATGTACTTGTTAGCATTGCTAACCTTCAGATTACAGATGCTCAGTGGGGTTTGAAATTGCGGCCCTTGTGTTCAGTGCCGGTATTACCGAATACCCTAGGATGACACAAGGTTGGTATGAAGGTATGGCAATCTGGATACCGCCAAAGCCTAGTTTGTGTGTACATGTGGGCGTGTGTTTGCCTAGTTGCGTGTTATCCTGAATATTGCAGACAGTATGTGACAGCATTTCCTATCGCTCCCCTTCAACCATGAATGACAGTGTTTGTGTACTGCACCAATCCACTCACAATCCCAGGTGACTACTAAAACCCAGCACTGCTAAACACATCCTGCCCACATCCTCTTCTCTCTTCTCTCTTCCTCTATTCTTTCTTTCCCCTTTCCCTCTCTTACCACTGGTCGGTTGTCCTCTTTTCTACCTTCCTTCCTTCCTTCCCCTTGCTCTCCCTCTTGCTCTTTCTCTCTCAAAATACAGCCTTGACAGGGCCAGAAGGTAATGATACAGCTGCCATGACGCAACAAGCAGACCTGTCCACTGTCAAGAATTGAAATCATGAAGGAATAAGCTGTCATTAAGAGGGCCTCTCCCTGCAGTGGAGCTGTCAGCCCGGCTGCCTCCCTCCACCCCTCTTCTCCTCTCCTGCCTCCCGACTCTGCCTGTGCTGCCACTGGGGCCCGCGCTGGAGTGGGCTCCCCTCGCCTGTCACTTTACAGCCAGGCTCTGGGAATAGCGCCATTTCCACACCATCCGCAACAACTGTGCCGAGTCTGAGGGAGAGTGGTGTGAGTGGTGGAGTGTGTGTGTGTGTGTGTGTTCGTGCATGTTCTGTGTGTGTGTGTGTGTTTGTATGGATACATGTGTCTCTGTGTGCGAGTATGGATACATGCGCCTGTGTGTGTGTGTGTGTGTAGCATAGTGTACTCACACATACAATATCAGAGTAGTCATAAACGGCAAGGTATAGCTGTCATATATAGCTGGTATAGCTGTCATAACTGGGCGTCGATTGTTTTGAAACCACACACTCAGGCATTGCTTATTTAATTGTCATAGTCTTGGCGACAGTGTGATAGCTTGTCATAGACGTAGGTACTGCATACTTGTTATCCATAGTGGACGCTAGGGCTAGTCGTTTTCACTGTGGCTACTGATATAGCCTAAAGGTTGGCGTCCCAGAATTAAGTGTGTTTTGAGTAAGGCAGATCTGATGGTGAGAGCCAGGGAAGGTTGCCCTCAGATTCACCCCTGATGGGGAGAGGCACATGCCCGGTCAAGGGGAGGGGGGCGTCTGGGGTCTGATTAACCAGCGCAAACTCCTTTTCCCACAATCCACGGCTTTGCCAGTACAGATCCCATTGGACAGGAGGCCGGGGCTAAGTGTGGCTTCAAAGGAGGACGGAGAGGAATGAAAAGTGGGGTTTTTCTACCGCTGACATATACATGGTGTGAATTCCCCCTCTGCCTGGCGATATGGCTGCTCGTGTGTGTGGGTGCATCCGTGTGGGGGGGGGCATGTTTGGGGGGTGAATGAATTGTATCCTGCCGGAATGGCCTTTGTTAGAAAACAGTATAACAGTTTATTATAGCAGAGCACCATTCTGGAATGGTTACCACATAAGGAGAGGGAACACCTATATCAGTCCCGACTACACTTTAGCCTCCTCAGACAGTACACACTCCACCGTTCAATATCCTGGACACGACAGCTCTCTGTGGCTGTACAGCTCTCCAAGAGAGGAGTCTTCCGGACAGGAAAGGGGAGAAAATGAGAGAAGAGTGGAGGACATGATGAATCTGCAGCGGGAGGTTCCACTTGATCTCCTGGTCGGCCATGCGTTAATCAGCGCACCTGAGATGAGAGGCGGAGATAAACGTCTCCTCGTAGAGCCGGGCTAGAGCTACCACTCGGGTCGTCAGAGAGGGAACTGTCGGTCTGCCTCGCTTCCGCTTTTCCTAACCACGTAACCAGAGTTTTTCCCTGGTCTGGTCATAACTCCTGGCTTCCCTCCTAACACCTTTGCAATCTCAGAGGCCTCACCTTGGGTCAGTTGCGCGTTTTCCCTACTAATGGTTAAGGTTGTGATTGGGAGAGGAGGAACTGATCCTAGATCTGTACCTAGGGGGTAATTTCACTAGGAAGCGCCAACAGCAGTGGCTAATAGGTATCCAGCCACATCCCAGTGTAAAGCCAGAGTGGAAGGACTTCCTGTAAATGCCATGATGACCATGTGTCAAAGGCGTAAGGATTACGGCTCCTTGTTTTATCATGATGAATGGACACGGGCTACACTCACAGCGGTCTCTATATCTCGCCTGTCACTTTGCGTCTGAGGAACGCAACTCTCCGGGCAAATGTAATAATAACCAGTCGTACTGTAACACACACACGTCTGCTCCAGTCGCGCTGGCAAATAAACCTGGTCGTCTGCGCAAGTCTTTATGACATTTAGAAGGCGGGAGAGAGGGAGAAAGCAGGGATCTCCCCTAAGTCAATTTGAACGGTGGGACGATTAAATTAGGCAGGTAGCTTAGGCCAGGTTGACAAATGAGCGCTGTGATGAGGGGGGAAATAAGAGTGTGGAGAGCCGGGCTTCCGGGCACGCTGACGCAGTCCTGCGGTACACAAGGGCACGGGGAGAAGAAATGAGAATCTAAATTACACTTCACACAGCATCGGCATCACTGCTCGCGCTAAAACTTCACCTGGGTTTACACATTATGGATGAAAGTCTGTGGAGGAATGTGGCTGCCCTAAAATAGGGGTTTTCATTGGAGAGAGCCCGAACAAAACAATAGAATACCTCTCAGAGAAGGAAGTGAAAGAAGAGACTCGAGGTGGTCTCAAAGCTTCCCCACTCCTAAAGGCCTTTCTTCACTACCCCACATCACTACCATTATTTACAACAACATACTGCTTCCACCCTCCCACCCCCCAACCCAAACCTTGGGTATCTCTAGGGTACATGCTCGTGAAGGAGGGCACGGCCCGGGATGCCTTCCAAGGGTCTTCGAGAGAGAGGGGGTGTGAGAGCGAGACGGAGAGAGGTAGAAAGAGGGAGAGAGAGAGAGAGAGAAAGAGATGCAGAGAGAGAGATAGAGTGTGTTTGTGTGTGCCGTGTTGAGGGGGGAGCCACGCTGATCAGGGAGCACGGTGATGTGAAGCTTCTGCAGACCTGAGGGCTGACCTGCAGCTAAGACTCCACACAGACAGACAGACAGGCAGACAGAGAGAGAGAGATCACAGCCTATAACACTGAACTGCAGCACCACACAGGGGAATACAAAGAGAGAAGGGGGGTGTTGAACAAGATGCATGTACAGAAATAGGCTACAGGCCTGCATACTCTCACAATAACCCGTTTATAAATTGACAAAGTACTTAACACAAATCAAACTGAAACCAAGAAATATATACACCACAGAAACACAGAATCACATGTTCAATGTCCCTTACACACACACACACACACTGCAGCCTAGACTCATCTAAAAAGCCCCGACCAAGCTACAGCCCTAACCAACCAGGCTACCATAGGTCACAAGGCCACACCCAGGTCTGCCATTGACGAAGACAAACAAGACCCATACCTAAACACAATCTGCAGAGCCCACCCCATGGTTACCCCATGGTAACCCCATCCACCCCTACCATCCTAACACCTCTGTACCCCTGGCAGGTTTAAACCCCCCTCCCGCCCCCACAGTGTCACCCGGGTGTGCGGCGCCCCTACCTCCTGGGCACGGGTGATGAAGGGGATCTGTGTTCCTGAGTCAAGGTCTTGGTTGATGATGAGGCGTCGTGCCCACTGGCCGGCCCGGACCACCCCGCAACCCTGGATGAGCACCAGCAACTTGGTAGGGTTGGACATGGCATCAGCACTCAGGTAGATGAAGCTCCTGGGCTCCTCCGCTGTGGCATCCACCTGGTCACATGACACAGTATCATCCTTTCATTAGTGCTGCAATTTGAACAAATATGTCATCAAATTCATTTTCTGAAGTACAGTACTCGGGAAGGCCCTGCTAGCATGTTTTTGGAAGGAAGGTTGGGACGGAGGGTCTGACATCCTCTGTAGTAACGAATAAGTCCAGTGCGTGTGTCCTCAACTGCCCTTGGATGGACGAGGTCCCCAGCGTGCCTAGAGGAATCTCTGAGGAGACACGCACTGTCCATAAAAACCATGGGTGGCAGCTGCAGGAACTTAATCCAAGCAGACAAAGAAAAAGGGGAGGGGGAGAAATCTCAGCCTTTCTTCTCTTTCTTTCTCTTGTTCCCTCCTTCTATACTTGGCCCTGGTTAATCTGCTTAAAATCTGCGGTCACAAGTTCAACTCGAGGCAGGTGGACGGACCCACCACTACCACACACCCACAGAACAGTGCGATATTCCGGCGGAATAATGAGATAAATAGGGCAGGCAGAGTGTAAAAGTGTACAGGTGTAATAAAAAACTGGGTTAGCGCCGTGATTTATAGGTTGTTAGCGCCGTTAACGGCTCCTCCCTGCGCCAGAACAACAGAGGTCGTAAACATTCACTATGAACAGGGAGAGAGAAATGCTAAGAGGAAAAGGACCAATCTTCCTCAGAAACGAAGAGCAACGGGGGTGGGGGGAGTCAAGCCTGTGTTGAATGTTGGGATGAGCAGAGAGCTAGAATGCTAGAATGGTCCAGTAACAGGGAATCAAGTCCCTTTTGAGAGCATTTGAATGCAAAACAGATTAAGCAACAGCTTTTCCTGACTCGGGAGACGACGTGTCACAAATACAGTTTGTTTGTTGAGGTGACACTTTTGGACAAAGACAGAGAAATCAAAAGGCATATTTCCTTCTCATCCGATCCTAGTTTTTTTCCGCGGGACACTCAACATCATAATCATTCTCGGAAGCCGACGCATTTACGTCAACTTTCACATTTAATATCCCCTATAATCTTTAAAGGCCTGAAAGCCTCTGGGTTTTTTTTGTTCACTCGCAAATACTTACCGGCACGATTTCCTTTGTCAGGTTGCACTTTGTCTCCAGCAGTTGGTAAACATAACGAGTGATAATCTGAAAAAAATAAAAAATAATAATCTTTATTCGCAACGAACACAACAACGGCACAGTTTTGCGGTACACACCTCATGTTGATGTCACTTCCAAATCCATGTACAGCAACACATTAAGAACAGCATGCAGCTTGAGTGAGGAATCATGTACTTTTACTTGGTTCGTGTACACAGTGTATAGTCAGTGTATTTGGCCCCTAGACAGACAGGCAGTACTGTATGTGTGAGCTAATTGAAAGTTTGAGTTTATTTTATTTTTTTGCAGGGACCGTGCACATTAATCAATGTTTCAGTAAAAGTGCCGGTTTTAGTGTGTTCGGAGTTGGACGAGCCGCGATCTTGGAGCTCAGAGCAGTATTGAGGGAATGGAAGCCAAGGGAGGAAATCTGTGACACAAGCACCGAGCTGATGCAAGACATGTTTATCCTCCCAGCCACAGCACCGAGGAACTTGTATACAGTGCAATTTCAACCCCAGGACAACGGTTTCATGGTTCAATGACATCAACAACTTTCTTTCTTTTTTTAACCCTGTCTCCTCCCCTTTCTCGCTCTCCCTCCCGTCCGGACTCCTCGGGCAGCTGAAAACACAAGGGCTTTTGTGGCGTCGTTTGGTTTGGAAGCGTTTGAGAGAGGGATGAGGGAGGGGGAGAGGAAAAAACTTTCTGCCGGTCGTGTTTTGGCGTGTTTGTAGCGGATGATGATGATGATGTCTCAGCTGTGGGGGTTTGTGGGGTATTACTGGGGGTGTTTATCAGACGTGCCCAGCCTGGCATGGAGGTGCAGCAATGTGGTCGAGTGGCCCAAGCCGGGTGGGCGAGGATAAGGGGCGTGTGGTGTGGCATTGTGTTGGTGAGGTCTGTGGCGCCTGGGGGACGTCTGCTGTGACCACACGGACAACTGGATAGGTCAGAGTCAGGTCCCTCCCTGTCCTCTGTGTTTGTGTTCGCTTTAGCCGGACTCCCTGGAGCCGCGCAGGAGACCAAGGGGCTGGGAGGGAGAGATGGGGCGCCGTGGAGGCAGAGCGTGTCAGGTCTGAGCCCTGAGACACACAGGAGACCAAGGGGCTGGGAGGGAGAGATGGGGTGCCATGGAGGCAGAGCGTGTCAGGTCTGAGCCCTGAGACACACACAAACTGAGTGACCACTGTCACACTGTTGCCTAGGTACTTCAACCTATTTACATCAGTAGAATACAACATAATACACCCATACGCCAAAACTACTAGATAGCCGTATGGTACGGTCACAGGATCCAGCATTGCACAGAGTTAAACCAATACCTAGAAGTTCAGCATTCAAAGCCCACAGTCTCATCGAAGCAAAGTCAGAGGGAAAAAGCTAAAACCAATCATTATAACCACATGCTCTTTTAAAGCCTAAAGAAAGTCATCGCTGACCTGATTATGTGTCTAAAGAAACACATTATGGACAAATGATGCCGTGAGATACGATTAGGAGGGATTAGCCAATCGCAGGCCTGGCGGACAGGCCAAATGAGATGACAGATTTGACCATTTGACCCGCTAGATGAGGAACGCTCCGAACGCTAAGAGATATAGCTGTGGCTAACATCAGCTAATTCACTGAATGTCAGGCTCCCCGGTGAAGACTAAAATGATTGCAAGGCTCAATATGCAAGTTTTTAATGGCATCAATAACCCAAGCAGGAAATTTCATTTGTGCTACATTATTTGTTCAGTGCCTCAGGTGGCCTGAAAACCATCTGATGTGGAAAAAGAGAAGGAATGGGGAGGTGGGGGAAGTGGACTGGGAGCGCGTGTGTGTGTGTGTGTGTGTGTGTGTGTGTGTGTGTGTACGCCTATGTAGGCAGTGCATGCATGAAGCATTAGTGTAGATGTGCTGTTTCGCGTGTGTCCGTCCGCCGGTACACAGAGGTCTTTGTTCAGGTTGACAGACAGGCCCAGGGTCAGGATTCAGGGGCTTGCTGATTGGAGTCAGATGAGGAAGCACAGCTCTGAGATCAGTATCACTCCAGGCCCGGATGAACGAGAGAGGGAGTCCACACACAAGCCCAAAATAACAAACCCCACAGAGGACTTTTTAATTTATTTTACCCTTATTTATTATTTTACAAGGAAAGATGACTGAGAACACATTCTCATTTACAGCAATGACCTGGGGAATAGTTACAGGGGAGAGGAGGGGAGATGAATGAGCCAATTGGAACCTGGGGATGATTAGGTGACCATGATGGTCTGAGTGACAGCTTGGGAATTTAGACAGGACACCGGGGTTAACACCCCTACTCTTACGATAAGTGCCATGGGATCTTTAGTGACCACAGAGTGTCAGGACACCCGTTTAACGTCCCATCTGAAAGACGTCTCTCGACACAGGGCAACGTCCCTTATTACTGCCCTGGGGTATTTGGAATATTGTTTTGGAGACCGTCCAACACCACTTCCAGCAGCATCTGGTCTCCCATCCAGGGACCGACCAGGAACCATCTTGCTTTGCTTCAGAGGCAAGCCAGCAGAGGGATGCAGGGTGGTATGCTGCTGGCAACATGGTCAACTTAGATGACATGGTTACAGAGTCAAAATATCATATGCTGATGGGAGCTGTTAACCACCACACACACACACACAGAGGCAAAGAAGTGCAAACACACACACACTACAAGAAACGTCACTACTACGAGAAAATGGCTACCATCACCGTGTGGGCCTCAGCCATCTCTCTCTGCAGCCGATCAGCGGCATAAGCTACAGCACTTTGTCACATCATTAACACAGTGTTATTAGTCTTATAATGAAAGGCCTGGCCCTGCAGGTAGTGGAGGAGTGCTAAGTGGTTCTGTCTCTCTCTCTCCCTGGAGCTATGTCTGTCTGGGGCTGGTGCTGCTGAGGTTGATTGTGATAGTGGGGGTGCACTCAACACTGACAGGGATTGGGGACATTTGGCTGATGCCCCCCCCAAAAAAACAGCCCAACTGTCAAATTTAGACGTGCTGCCGGTATTACTTAAACTACTCGCCATGGCAAAAATGACAGCGTGGCCAAGTGTGGCGAGGAAGATGAGGAAGACGCATCTACTCCTGACCCCGTTGAACCTGGGACATCAGTTGGATGGTGTCTCCACATGTCTCTGAAAGCAGCTTTGCGGTCACCACCTCCACATCCCAAGGTCTCCTCTACTCATTATCAAGGCCAGTCGTTTCTCAACAGACCCTTCCGTCTCCCTTTCTCTGGGGGCCTATGTGGTTCATTTTAGGGGAAGTGCTGTGGTGACGTACCCCACGGTGCCCCTGGAACCAGGAGGAGCAGAGAGGAAGGAAGGGTTTACAGGAGGGATCAGTCTTTGGGGGTAATCCTAGGGAGCATGTGTGTGGCGGTGCCAGCTCCCACTGCGGTAGACAGCTGAGATTGGAGGGAGGGAGGGTGGGTGGGTGACTGGCTTTGACCAAGCGCTTTCCACTGAGTGGGCGAGCGATAGGCACCTCTCCTACCCTTCTCCTCTTCTCTCTACTGCCCCCCCCCCAGTTAAGGCCTTAATGAAGACCACTGTGTCGGTAAGTCGATCTGTTTGTAAACTAACCTGGTGGAAAAACCCTCTTCAAACTAACAGGGGAGGGCCTTCCTCAGATAGAGAGGGATGAAAGAGAGAGGGGGGAGGGGGGTTAGAATCCAGACCTCCCACATTGTGTAATGCTCTGATTACTCCAGTCATGCTTGGTCCAGCTGACCTCTCGAGGTGATAAGGAGATGATCCACCGGACATGGGGGTGGGGGGGGAGAGGAGGAGGGGATAGGTGGGAGAGGAGGGGGTGAGTGTTGCCCCAGACAAGGGAGGGGGGAGAGGTGGGGATGAGGGTTACAACTAGATAATGGGGGTGGGGGAAAGGAGGAGAGGAAGGGGTGAGTGTTGCCCCAGACAAGGGAGGTGGGGGGAGAGATGGGGATGAGGGTTACAACTAGGGTTACAAAGCAATCAGTAATTTGCCAAAGTTTCTAGAATCTTCAGCAATTTTGGTAATTAACAGAAAATCTATGGCAATCTATCATAATTTATACTTGGATATTTTTTTGAAACATTTATTCACATATTTTATTCATTTATTTTATCTGTGTCCATATTGTCCATACAGTTATAGTAGCTATACCATATGGTTCAATAGAAAATAGCTTAATTCGTGAAAAAAACACCTAATCAACAATGGCATTATTACCTCTGCAGCTTGTCCAACTATTTACTTTTTTCACAACTGCCACCAACAGTTTGATGCCAGAATATCGACAACAAATACATATTGATAATGTGTACAAAAATATTTCATGCTGAAACCCTGATATTAAACAGAACTGGTATTCACTAAATTGATGGTTGATATTTCAGATAATGTTTTACAGCTTTGTCATTCTCATTTTTATTTAAAAATCATCTAATTCAATAATTTCATATATTTTACATGTGATGATGCCACACAGAGGGACAGAGATAATTACAGACACCTGTGATCATCTGAAATACCCAAAAGGGCCACTAGATGTCTTGTGATGGGTTACATAAAATCCTTGAAAGAAACCAACATTCTGGTAGTTTACTGGTAAACCTCTAAAGTTTCCAGTAAAACACCCTCGCTTTGCAACCCTAGTTACAACTGACATGGAGGGGGGGGGGGTTGAGGGTTACCCCGGGTCTGACCGTAGCTCAAAAGCCCAAACACAGACCACAAGTGGCTTTGGAGCAGGCCTGCCATGCTCTGTCCTGTGGTGGCTAGCGATGTGGCCTTGAGGAATGGGAGAGTGCCCTATTGACTGAAACTGGCTGGTTTAAGTATCGCTCTACCGACTTCCCAAAAAGAGAGAGAGAGAGACAGCGAGGGCACGAGACAGACAGACGGAGAAAGAGCGAGAGACACACACGAGAGCAGGCGGGTCCGGAGCTCTCTCTAAAAGCCACTTATGCAGGGAGGAGGCACACGGCGACGATATCAAAGCTGTTTACATAATGAAAGTGAGGAGAGCTCGGCATGGTTACAGTGACAGGGCCCGGGGAAAGAAATGCTTCTGCTTTACGGAAGAATAGAAAAAGATGAAGAAAATCCCCAAACAACAACAAAAAGACAACGGCAGCAGTAAAGCAAAGCTACAGGAGAAGACAGCAAAAGGAAGAATGGTGTTTATTTTAAGGGTTGGCTTGTCTAACATCAGGCTGAGATTTAAAATAGAGTCAATTGTTGTCTTACTTCAGCCCCCTCCCGCCTCGTCTTTTTATCAGTGGGGTATATGGAAGAACAAAGCTGATGCACTCCCAAAGCAATTCCCACAAGGTCCCTGTGTTGTGTCTGCCTGTATCTGGGGGAAGTTTGTTCTCCGGAGAGAGGGAGGGAGAGGGAGAGGGGGGGTGTCTGCATGGAGGCTCATCTCACTTCCTCTCCCTCTCCCCCTCCTCTCAGGCTACGCACTGTGCCGCGCTGCACTCCTTAATGGCAGTCTAATGACCACCTCAGGTGTTACCTCAGAAGCCGGCCGAGGGATAATTCACTTTCAAAGTACGGCGCCGTGGCTGCCTGTGCTTAGGCTCTCCTCCCTCCCTTCCCCACCTACCCTCCCTCTCTACCAGCCGCGCCGTGGGGTTCGAGGAGTGATGAGATGCGATAAATCAAGAGAGACAGCTGCCATTTTGCTCCTCTTTAGAGGGATCCTCTTAACTTCCAAAACAAAACGTCCGTGACTGATAGGGGTGTGTGGGCTCGCCGTTGCCATCGCACGCCCTGCTTCCCCATCTCGCTCACGGGTATACAGTAGAGCAGAGGCCTACCGCTTCCTCCCCAGGTGGGTGAAGGTGTCTGTTTCATCATTACACATCAGTTCTACACTCCTTTGAAAAGGTAACATGACCATACTCGTGACGATATAAAACACCAGATTGCGGATTAAATCAGCATGTACTGTTCATACGATCAATTCAACTGCATGTACAGCACACACAGGACCCGCTGGTGTTAACTAGTAGCTTTGAGCTCGTCTTCGCAAAACTGGCTCTACTGTATAAAGGGCTGAGCCAACAATACACACGGCAGAGGGAGAGAGAGAGCGAAACACACAAAGAGAGAGAGATCTTCACAATACAGCCATCTGGCTGGGCCCAGGTTCATTAGAATATTGTGTGTGTGTGTGTGTCATTCCACAGATGCAGGGAGGTGGGGAGAAAAATCCTCATTTATTAACAGCTTAATTCAGCTCCATCTGGGCCTGGCATCATGCTTGTCATCTATCAGGGGGAACTATCACTTACAGCAACAATTACACTTTCACTGAGCCCTACAGGGCCCAGGTCACCCTGATTCTACACACACAGGCATGCAAGAACGCACACCAAAACACACACATAACCGCAAAGGTAATCCTGGAACACACACACACACACACTCACGAACAATAGCTTATGAAGAACTGCAGAAGTGTGCGTGCATGCATGCACGCACACACACACACACACACACACACACTTACTGAAATAGACAGACACAGCTCCAAGGGGTACTAGATAGCGTTCAATGATGCAGATCAAACAATGATCTCTCATTCGTGTGTGTGTGTGTGTGTGTGTGTGTAGCGGGTTCGGCTAAGACAATAGTGGGAAATATTAACACGGGGAGAAGGTGGATCGGCTGACTGAGCACGAGGCAGGCGTTTCAATTTCCCCCGCAGCCCCCAGAGGCCCCCCCACACACACACACACACACACACGCAGTAAGTTAATGCCTCCATCTCTCTCTGTTTTCCAGTCAATATCAACACAGAACGGGTGAGGCTGAGGGGAAGGGGATCGCTCTGCTGGGCTTCAACTAGCTTCAGTTCACTACCAGGTTGTGGTTCACTCAACGGTCAAATAAAATACATCTCCTTTGAAACAACGATCAGCACTAAATGACGATCGGAATGTAACTAGCATACCGTCCCCCGCCGTGCCTGTGTGTGCAGCGTAGCCTGGCGCTGCGTAGCGATGCTGCCTGGGTTCCTGTCGTACTAATGGAGACGTCAGAGCGGGGATGCTCTTGCCCCTGTTCCCTGGCCGATGGAGGCTTTTTCATGCATTAGGTTTAATCTGGCTGACAACATGCAGAGAAGACCAGGGCTTTCACACACGCCACTCACACAGATACCAGAACAAACAGCCTTTAATCGCTGTACAAGGTCTTATCCAAACAGGGAGAACAGATGTGACGCTTCTGCCGCTCACACACGCGCGCACACACACACACCCCCACGTACCCACAGGGATCGACACAATAGCAGTTTATTCAACAAACAGCACCTTAAAATATTGGCTTCGTGAGGCTGGTATTCAGAGGTTTTCAAACAACTCAATTCAATATGCTAATTCACCACAAACTGGGACATCATAAAAACCCGTTCTTGCAGAGTACAGTGAAGGATTTGTGCTCCTTGGAAAGATCTCCGCATTTAGCTGTAAAATATATAAATAAAATGAGAATAATTATTAAAATCTGGGCCCACAATGCAATGCCCCTGCATTCAACCCCAGCTGCGAATCTTTCCTCCATGCCGGCCATCGAGACATCGTCCGCCCATTCAGACGAGGCTGAAGTGCAAATTGGACATCTGGTGCTGTGATGCCTCTCACAATGTGGCCGCCATTTCTCCCTAGCACTGCACTGTCATAGCTAGCTCTGCTCTCAAGACTGGCAGGGCCACCGAAGAGAGGGAGGGAGGGAGAGCGAGAGAGACAGAGGCAGAGAGAGACAGAGAGAGTGAGGGAAAGACACAGAGAGAGAGAGACAGAAAGAGAGAGATGATGCTAGCCCCCACCCGTGCGGGTTGAGTGGGTGCTCTCTTGCTCATACACCCCCAACCCCAGGGACAGTCATGGAAGGGCATAGCATCTCCTTGCTTCCCTTTCCACCCCTGCACAATGCATATTGGGTAGATCAACCAATCGCCTTGGAGTGGGTGCACGAGGGCATGCATGCTTCAGGACGGTCATTGTTGTGAACAAGGGCTCTCAGCTGCCGGATTTTTTTGCGCTCACCTCTAAACCTTGAATTACCCAAGGCCTGATCACTCTCACACACACATACAGGACTCCTAACCAGCAAAAGCCACGCAACTCTCTGTAACTCTACTCCAATATCTCGTTATCACCGCTAGCTTCACCATCGGCAAAGCCTTTACGTTCTCAATGAACGAGACGCCGCCTCTTTTAAACCACAGAATGTCAACACCGTATTAGCTCCGTAACGAATTAACTAAACGTCTGGGCCTGCGCCTGATGTCTTGAGTTCAGGAAGTTTAAATGACTGTGTTCTCGGGACTACTCCAATCCGCACGACCAAAATGTTTGCTTCCAGCGTTTCAGATGCTGGCGAGATACCAGCAGGAGAAAGGGAGCCTTCAACAAAAGGCTAGTTCACAAAGGACGTACCTGGATTAGAAATGAAACACACAGGTAATCCCACCAAAGAGTCCATCTTTCACTTTGAACTTGAAAGGACGCAGGGAACAATTAAAAGCAAAATAGCAGGGTTGCAAATGAAACTAAATGTTTACCAAAGAAAAGCACTGGTTTGGGATTAGCTCAGGCATATTGCATGGGTTGAGATGGAGCGAAGGCAAAGGGAACTTTTGGGTGAGGTGTGACAGTGTGATGGGTACATCGCACGTCAGTCAGTGCGTCAGTCCCGTCCGTCTGTCAGGGGCTAACCTAGCCTTCAGGCTGGTAAACCTGACAAACGGATATCAAATACAATTGTATTGGTCACTTACACATCTTTAGCAGGCGTTATTGCAGGTGTCGCGATATACAGTATGTAGGCCTACATTGTGTGACATATGAGCTCTGTGCAGCAGCGTCTCCGTATACCAGAATACTTACCGACTCTGTAGGGGACACACACACACACACACACACACACACACCTGCTAGAGCAGTGAAAGTGTTGAGGGCCTGGTGGGATTAAGGATGTTTTGAATGTGAAGGTGTAAACAGCAAGAACGCTGAGCCAGTTATAAATCAGGGCTTGATCACTCAAAACAACACAACACACACACACACACACAAAGACGGGCGTCCACCACTGCTGCCAAGGAGGATCCAGCACGTCCTGCCAACCACCGTGCCCACAAACACACATCACTCTCAAGAGATGTGCCAGGCAGAGCCAAACAGAAGACAACTCCGAGAAATAAAAGAACACACACAGTCATGTGACATGGTGTGTGCGTGGTGCGTTCAATACCGCTCTGAATCAAATGAGAATTATTCGATCTGGGGAGCACAGATACAACAAAATCAACATCAAAGTTTTGCCCTTAATAATAAAAAATGGCAGGGATCTATTCTCTCATTTACTGATTCAAATTCAGGGATCCATTGCTTTCCTCTTCCGTGTTGTTGTAATGAACTTCCTATCCTAATAGTAAACCGGACATTTTTCAGAAAAAACAAAAGTAAAAAATGACAATATGACGTACGCCCTGATGATCGATAGACAGAGGTAGAGAGGGATGACGACTGGGGATGAGCAGCAACAGTACCTACCTCTCCCAGGGCCTCGTAGCGTTTCTGGTTCCACCTGTGGAGATCCTCCCGGGCGTTGAACGCATACGCCTCGCCCGTCGTGGTGTGTCTCAACCTGCCCTCTGATAGGCAGACAGACCGAGGGAGAGAGGCACAGAGAGACAGACAGAGACCGACAGAGGGACAAACAGAGAGACGCACAGACAGGAACCGACAGGTAGACAGGAAGATAGACAGACAGACAGACAGACAGACAGACAAACAGAGCGACGTACAGACAGGAACCGACAGGTAGACAGGAAGATAGATAGACAGACAAAGACAGACAGAGGGACAAACAGAGAGACGTACAGACAGGAACCGACGGGTAGACAGGAAGATAGACCGTGATCGACAGACAGAGACAGACAGACAGACAGAGACAGGAAGATAGACCGTGATCGACAGACAGAGACAGAAAGACAGACAGACAGACAAAGAGAAAGATGGAAGGACAGACAGAAACAAAGTTAATCGAGGCCAATCATTGAGACTGTTTGAAACCCTGTCCAGGGGGGAGAAGTGGGGAAACTTCTTTCAGTATCTCAAGTGTTTCTGTGCCGGTGTAGGGGTCAATCTAGCAAACAAATTGGAACATAACTTACAAATTGAAAAATCCTCGGAGAAAATAGCAGGCAGTTTCAAATTCATGGGCTGACTATCAATCAATCCCAGTAGCCATTCAAAATGGAACCGGCCTCAACTATAAGCGTTCAACTGTGTTTGGAACATGCATGGCCGAAGGGTCTGGAAGGAAAACGCTGGACCAATTCCTCAGGTTCCCGAAAGTAAGGGAAAACTAAAATGCTGTTCAAACCGACTGCCGCTTAATTATGTCAGGAAAGCTAATGATAGTGTGAGGCGTGGAGCAGCGGTAGGAGAGGGGGAAAAAATCTGGTGTTAGGTTTCTACCTCCGTACGGACATGCTGAAGTAGTTCCGCCCTGTCAAAAGAAGCAAACTAGCTTTGACCTTCCATTCAAACTGAGCCCCATGCTTTTCTGCGCCTCTCTCCTCCACGCAATTAAAAGCGTTTGTGGCTTTGCCCCCCCCATCTGGCAGGTACAAGGCCCGGGGATACGGAGCGCTCTTTCCAGTCACGAGTCCAACGGCCTTCTGGGACGTCTGGCAGCTCAGGCCCAGACAGCAGGTGTGGCGTCAACTCTCTATCCTTCTCATTCCTTCTTTATCTCTCGCTCTCTCCCTTTTTTTCTCCTCGGCCTGGCCTCGTCACATTTCTCTGTAGCCACATCCACCTGAGATGTGAGGAGGAGAGAGAGAGAGAGAACACCACAACTGTACCCCACGCTGCCTTTGAGGCTGGGCTTTGAATGGCAGCCAATCAGCATTCACTCTTATTGACCCTGGCAACTCCAATGCCACCGCTCTCTACCAGGCCTAGCCAAGCGGGGAGTGACTGGGTGCAGTGTATGTGCATTAGGAGTTACATTACGGGCAAAAGTGGTTGAATCATTGGGTGGAAACTAGGGATACAAACACAAATTCATAGTTTACAGGGGAGAACTTTTTAACACCTGTGTTTATTTTCATAGCCCAGGATCATTTTACAATAACAGCCAAATGAGGAACAAGCAGAGAATAATGTGATGAGGGAGAGAGCAATTCAAGACTAGTAGCTTTTTCATGCTAAACAATTATCCCTGCGTCGGTTTAATGCCTCCAAATACAGAGGTTTACAATGAGGCCATCTATCCTTCCGTTGACACGGCAACATAAAGCAAAAAACAGTGTTCAATTTAATTGTGACCTCTTAACGACTGCAAAACGCATAACGCTGAAAAACTCAAAAGTACACAACCCAAATAGCCGGAGGGTCTCATACTTTCTCAATTATTCCGCGACGGCAAACCCCAACCCCCTAAAAAATGCATCACGTTAAGATAAAAGATTGCATAAGCATTTTCATCTCTCCCTAAATTGCACCACTTTACAACCGGGTATCGTGTGATAAATCTTACACTGCTTACTCGCCCGACCTTACAACATTTTGCTTTCATCGTTAGCTGTTAGACAACATTTAGCACCGAAAAGCCAGTTTGTCAACACGGAGAACTAATAGCTAGCTTGTGCCTAAGAGATGTGCACCGGGGGGGGGGGGGGTCGGTTTAAAAGGCGCCCGCAGAAATGTACCTTGAAGAAATCAATTATACATTCACGGTGGAGAGAGGAGAGATCTACTAAACAACGGTGTATGTGTGTGTGTGTGCACGTGTGTGTGTGTGTGTGTGTGTGCACGTGTGTGTGCACGCGCGCATACGTGCTTGTGTGTATACGAGAGTTCAGCTCCATCGCCTCCACAACACGGCCTCTCAGAGGATTATGTTTCCGCAACTTTTCTCCCCTTTTCTAGCATAATTAGCATGCCGTTCTCGATTTTGGCGCTTAATTAGGTGTACATAACCTTGGATTTCCAGTAATGAAAAACCGGAGGGCTACTGTGATGAAGCCATCATCTTTATAATTAAGATACCTGTATCAACTGTACACAGCCTCCTATATATTCATTTCATTTCATGGTCATATTTCTTTTTACACTACATAGACGTAGGCTAACTTTGCTGCTGGAGTGAAGAATACCGTACAGTCATGGCAGCGCTGAGCCGGAGGGACTTTAGTTTGAATAGAAATTATATTCTTGGAGAGGAGAGTGAAGAAAGACACCCAGGCAGGCTCCTCAGAAGTGGCAGCCCGGGCCTGTTCTTAGGCCAGGTTATGCAAATCCTCCGTCAGATTGAGCGCAAGGCTGAGTAGGTTACTGACAGGCCGTATAGTACACAACATGTCCTCAGCCACAGTACAGCCACACAGTCAGCAGAGACTGTGACAGAGAGAGAGACTGTGACAGAGAGAGGAGAGAGAGAGCAGTGCAGGAGAAAGAAAGGAGGAGGGGGAGAGGCCACTGGGGGAATATTAAGAGCCAAACACACCAGGCCTCCACCTGGGATAGAATAATCCATACATACAGAATATAAATGATATGACTTACGCTCGTTGAAGGCATACTCAAACTCTTCAAGCGTCTTGGGGAAATTGAGCGGAGGTTCGTCCTTCTTCATGAGTTCGTCCAGGTCTATCCTGGACAACAGGTCTGGGCCAGGTGTGGGGAGGGACACAAAAAATCTATATTAGCTACTTTTGCACTTAGCCTTGCTAAAACACAGAGGGCGGCCTTTTCGTGGTGCAAAATCACGGTGCAAAGTGCAAAAAAATACCATAAATCTCAATCTATTAGCATGATTTAATTTGACATTTTTTCTTCAACAATGTGTCATATAAGGAGTCATACACATTGTTTTAAATTAAATCACACTGCGAGATTGTGGTTTACAGTGGTTTTCCGCACTTAGCACAATGATTTTGCAACACGAACATGTTGAATCAAAGGCAGTCATACAGAATATACGCCTAGCTTCATCTCATCTCTTGCTTAATGTTTGTTCGTTTTTTATGGATCCCAGGACTCCCAGGGGCCATACTTGTGAACATTTGCTTAGACCATGGCTTAAACCATTAGTCTAAAATGGCTAGCTGCTAGCTTTTCTCACAGGTCAACCTGGCCAAATTACCCACGATGCTGAGGACCCCCAGCTGAGCAGACAATTATCCGGTAACAATATGACAAATCAACCCATCAGAGACCTTAAAAAGTAGAGCCCCCATCCAATTGTATTTGTTCAACAGGTCAAATTGGCCACCAGAAAAGCAGATTGTTAAACCAGCCAACTGCTTGGTTTCATTTCTTACCCACAGTCTAAGTGAAGTGTGCCAATATATTGTTGCATGATGCTTCCTTGACTAGGCTACGGTTTCCGCATACATGACAAAATTACACAGGTTTTGCACATCCATTTAACACGCATCCATGCACTGAAAAAGACTAGGAGATTTATATAACACCTAACTTTGCATTCAGACATCGCACAAGTCAAAGACTCTCGCGGTGTGGTCAAATAGCAGTCATACTGCTAGCCTGGAGTGGTAGTGTGACCCATTAAAGTAATCTACTCCATGGTGTTGGCATATGGTGGCTTTGAGTTAGAATCCCATTTGGGTCAAGATAATTTTTAAAAGGAGAAAACCCTCCATTGCTGGTCCTCAATTGAAATAGAGCAAATGTGACGAAGTAGCCGGTTATCAAGACCCATTTAAAACCTTAAAGTGTCATTTTGCCTATATTCATTGTGGTGACTGATTTTTCTGTATTAGACCTATCCATAGCCTGTGTTTTGGTCTGAGCGTTGCCTGCACTTCGATTCACAGTACAACCACAAAATAGCTATTTAAACCGACGTTTGGCTATCGTGTCCAAAAAAAGGGTGTCGATATAGGTGTACACTAGCACAGCTAAAAACACATCCATGACAATGAAGAACGCTCTGTTCTTGATCGGAATGTCTATATAGGCTAGGCCAGTCAGTCGATAGCATGTTACAAAATTGACAGGAAAGCACAATCAAATGATGTCTTTTACTGCATTGGTGTGGTGGGAAAAGTACCCAATTGTCATACTTAAGTGACTGTCACTTAACATACTGTGATAATTGTTGCTGAGGGGACCATCTTGGTTGAACAGACTGTAACTAATTAAAAAAGGCTAGGTATTCAGTGCTATTGTAGTGTTTCCTCTCATTATAGAATCATAATATACACTATCCCTAATTGGGCCTATTACAAAAGGAAACAAAACCTAGGCTATTGGACGTGGTTAGCGGTCATAACAACAACAAAACACTGATTGCTACATACCTTTTTTGACTTTTACATTAGCAATACCCTTCGAATAATATAACTTATGCCTCATGAGCTTAGTTCAACTTACCCCACCAGAACCCAAAATATAATCTTGTTAACTCCATTATTGTTTGTTAACAAAGAAACGTAAACACACCGTATAGCCTCAAAACATGGTTAAAACCATCATTTTGATATCAGGGACGTCCTTGCACCCATAGCGCTGTATGAATTATTATTTTTTGCCCGATTCCCAAATACGTTTTTCTCCTTTTTTGTTTTCCAGGTCTTGGGGAAAACATTTTTTATTTTTTATACTTATACTTATTTAATAGAAAAACAACCAAATTGTATGTTCTAAGTCCATAAAAATGCTTAAACCACATCAGACCACTTTGAGATCTGGAAAATAAATCGAACACATTTGGATTTTGGGGTGTAGTTACCCTTTTACTGCCATTGTTTTTGATTAGTGGTGTTTCTGCAGAGCTCATATAACTGCAGAGTTTGCAAAACAAATGGCCACTGGATTGATGCAAATAATCATGATATCATTCTGCCAGGTAGGCATACGCTACTTGGTAGTTAAAATATAACCAGGTTACAATCAGCATCATTGCTAACGGCTACAGAAAGTGTAGACATGCATGCGTGCGCACACACAGAAATAAGCTTTTTGTGCTTATAGAACATTTCTGGGATATTTTATTTTATCTCATGAAACATGGGAACAACACTTTATATGTTGTGTTTGTATTTTTGTTCAGTTTAAGTTCAATAAATGTAGTTTTCCTACGACGTTCAATAGATTTTTGAATATTGTTGAATTCCGTGATTCCGTCCGCGTTCTTCACAATGCAGACTTCATAGGGCCTTAAGAGTGGTTACAATACTCCAGCCCCATCCCTCAGCTGTTTACCAAAACGGAGGTGGGGTTCTTGCTTTGTTATTGTTTGAACTACAAATTGCCCCTTTAATAGTCTCCCGATCTGTTCCATATAAATGGTTGGTGTTTAGCCTTTATAAGGAAAAACATCCTAAATAGGCCTAGGCTTTACCAGTCAACTCAAACATGGCTATGTGTGTCCCATCTTTACTGGAAACTGTAGGAAAGAAAGCAGTTGTTGAGGAGAACATCTCTAACCGATAGGCTTCAGCCTAAGAGAGCAAACACATTTCTCCCTTTAGCAGGATCAGACTAAAGTCATTCCTACTCTAATAGACTAAAGTCCCCTCTGCAAACAAATGTTGATGCAAACAGTAGGCCTAGCTGACAGACAGGAGCAGGCTGAAGATAGTTATGATGAACCCACCTCCACAACTTACCCTTTTCACAAGTGTCCATTCACCCCGATAACACACAATACCTTGGACACAAGTTTACTCGTTTATCAATTACTTTCAAGCTGTGGGTGTGCAATGCAAAAGACAACATTTTCAGGGTACTATACACAAACCCCCAGTCACTCATCTGCACAAGGAAGGAAATACCAGTTACCTAGTTGCTCACCTTTCAGGGCAGTAGTTTTCTCTTTATTCTCTTGGCCGGGAATCTGGGCCATAGTTATCCACAAAATGAACAGTATAAAAGTACAGGGTCGAGTAAGCATAGATCTTCTCTTCTTGTGGATCACTGATGGTTTGCGTTACTCTACATGGAAGGGAATAGAAAATGATTGGTTGTTTGCAGAACAGTAGTGAGTTACAATGTACTTTAACAACGAAATTGTTTGTATTGTAGAGGTACATTATAGTGAAGGAAGCACATTCGTTTGTAATAATAGTAACAAGGAATGATTTCACACAGGTATGCAGAAGGCATGGTATCCATCTTGAGTAACGTTAGTTCGCCAGACACATAGAGCAAACCACTTCCCCTTACAATTTCATTTCTTGACACCACTGTTAAGCACACTGCACGGTGCGGTACCATAACGACTATCGTATAGTTATTGCATAGCCTAATTTAATGTGGCTAGGTAATGTGGCCTATTTAGCTAGCGAAACAATTAACATGCAGAAGTGTGCAACTTAGTTAACTAGCTAGCCACCTTAGCTAGCTAAAGTACCAACATACATTGCCTTGCGAAAAACGCGTATGTTATACAAAGCAGGGCGAGCGACTGTCTGGGTCGAAAGACAGACACAGGCAACCCAGATGTATTCATGCACAAAACAACAACCAAACGCTAGGGACTGAGAGTGCATGCATGCCAGCGAAGGCACGTCCAAGAGAGAAGCATTCGTTTCACACGTGTGCACGGCCGAAGTAAAACGCCAGTGAGACGCTACTTTATTTTACAGTCATGCATTTATTTAGCTTCAAACACATACCACCACTACAAGCGAATATCCCAAAAAATAACAATAAGCCAGCACCCCCTGCTTCCTTAAAATGTACAACAACAAAAAAAACAGGAAGGGAATCTCAGAATTGGAAGCTTCCGGGTTACCGAGACAACCACCCGGAAGGAATATTTAAAGGGACAGCTCCACGCTGTTTCACCCACCATGTTTCACATTGGAATAATCAGATGTGTACACATTCGATATACATTCTATTTTCTCATCCTATGCGCCCCCACCACCACCAGCGCATCCCTGCAACACTGTTTTCAAAAGTATAAGCAGTTTTAATCCTCCTAAATAAACATTTTATCCCAAAGGCGGGATAGGTCTACTGTTTGAATAACTATGTGTCCTTACATTTGCTCAGGGATATCAAAGACTCATAACTCCTGGAGAAGCATATTCTCATCCCGAACATTGGAATGAAGCTCTTCTTTGGAATTCCCTCCCGTGTAGACAAAACCAAATCAAAGCTTCCATTCTGTCCTGAGAATAGAGGAGAGAAGCCCATTATGTAAACCCTCAAATCTAACAGGAGCAGTGGCTTAATACATTTCTACACCAATATGAAAATAATGGTTTGCTTTTTGTTATTTTATATTAAATGTAAGCAGCACAGTTTTTCAGATGGAGCAAAATAATAGTTTTGTTGTTGTTAGTATAAGTATTCTACTTGTAGTTCATATACTGTATGTATCCTACTGATCACACATTTGAATGAAACTAGGAAAAACAGCAACATATCTGTCTAGTTGACACGCTATGTATGTGCAGCGGAATAAATAGCAATGTAATGTGATGAAATCATGAAGAAAATATATTTATTATTTTCATGTTTAATTCTGGTAGATTCTGTCTCATCTCATGAATAAGAAAATACAGAAAACCTGGAAACAAAAAGTATCACAAATCACAAATAACAAACTATGCTCTCAGCGCACAAATGTCTGACTGATGTTATATGGTGGGACACATTCTGGTGACATTGTGTAATCATAACACATCTTTTCCTCTAAATCGGGGGATTTGAAGTTACTGTTTTGGGGAACTGGGAAAGAAATATGCTGACACCAATGCCTTTACACAAGCTTCTTCAACTTCAGTGATCACATAGTCCCTGGATAAACATATTCTCAAGCAAACAAACTCTGCCTCCAATCCAGAAACCTGTCCCGTGGATGTGCACCAACAATATGAAATCCCAGTGATAACAAACAAGGAGAAGAGAGTGTGTCTCTGGGTACACATACATGAAATCATTCATGCAAGTACACACACACACGCAGGCAAGCCCACACACACACACACACACACACACACACACGCACACACGCAGGCGAGCACACACGCATATTCACACCCAGGGTTTGGAAGTAACCGATTACATGCAATCGGTTACATGTCATTTCTTTTTTCTTTTTTTTTACTAACTGCAATCAGTAACATTACCAACATTTTTTTTGTAATCAGATTACAGATACTTTAAAAAAATACATGATTACTTCTTGGATTACTTTTAAATTCAGAAAATACATGACGACACCTTTCTCTTTTCTCAATGTCATTCAACTCAGCATTGAACAAAAAAAATGCTCAAGATTAAGTTTGATCCACCTGAGGGAGTCTGACCACAAGTCAGAGGCCACTACGATGGCACACCAAACGCATTTGATGGATCATTTTTGTCTTCTAATGCCTCTTAAAACCCTTCACACTCAAGTTATAAAATATGATGTTACAGTGTTAGGCTTTCACGGGGTAATTCAGAGGAAAAATATCGTCATTTTGGAGAGTCATGCGTGCATTTAGGTGCGTGTTTCCACGGCAAATGTCCTTCACAATAAACAAACATAGGCTCATTCTGTTCAGAACAACCCAGGGGTGTGATGCCATGTCATCTTCTAACTGTACATCAAACATGGGGATCGTGATTTGGAAATGCAAGGTGCTTGTATGACATCAAAGTGGTATTTATTCTAATCCTCAACGTCTCATCTTTCAAAATACATTGAGTCATTTTAATTTACAGCATTTCCCTCACTCAGACAACAAAAACGTTGCAAATTGTGCCCGATTACTGTGAGGGATGGGGGAAAATTCTTGTCGCTCAAATTCAGAACAGCTGTCATTCAAACCCCATACTGTGCCAGATCCAGAGCTCTGACATCATGTGTAGCATTTTACTGTACAGCCATTACATTCCCATTTAGGCACTTAAAAATCTGCAATTGTCACTCCCTATACGGGTATGAGTGTAAAGGGCTACATGGAAAGTCATCCAAAAGCAACAAAAATTAATCAGATTTTATTTTTTATTTTACCTTTGTTTAACTAGGCAAGTCAGTTAAGAACAAATTCTTATTTTCAATGACGGCCTAGGAACAGTGGTTTAACTGCCTGTTCAGGGGCAGAACGACAGATTTGTACCTTGTCAGCTTGGGGGTTTGAACTTGCAACATTCCGCTTACTAGTCCAACGCTCTAACCACTAGGCTACCCTGCCTAGTGGGTAATCCAAAAGTTGCTTTACTGATTACAACTTTGGACAGGTAACTAGTAACGGATAACATTTTGAAAGTAACGTACACACACACGCACGCACGCACGCACGCACGCACGCACGCACGCACGCACGCACGCACACACACACACACACACACACACACACACACACACACACACACACACACACACACACACACACACACACACACACACACACACACACACACACACACACACACAGCTTCTCCCTTAGCTGTACAGCACAGACGTTACAATGTTTCTCGTTTAACACAAAGGGCCTTTTGGAGGAAGGAGTGCAGCAGATTTAATTGATGATGTTTGCTGCTGCATGCTGTTCATCCTGGTGCTGCCTGGGTGACTCCGGAGGTGGGGGGGGGGCGCCTTGGGATCCAGGGCTCTGGTTGAAGTAGGCTTTCTGCAGCTCCTCCACCAGAGGCTTCTCTTCATCTTCCAGAACTGCACCATACTGCATCTCCCACCTGGAACACACAGACAGACAGACAGACATATACACAGTGCTTAGTTAGTTACCAGAGTTTTCTGTCATCTATAACACACACACACATCACAGCTCTGTCTGACAAAGAGAGACAGAGACACACACACACACACACATACACACGCACACACTTCTCCCTCAGATTCTGCCAGGTTCAGCACAGAGATCAAGCGGAGAATACTCCAATGCCCACACCACATGCACACATGCACACTGCACTCTCGCAGATGTACAGCGTTGGCATGAAAACCAAGATGTACACTGTGAAGTTTTCATATGGGAACGTGTCTTGGTATTTCAGAGTGTACAATATGTCAGATTCTGAGCTTTCACTGTCAGCCTGTGCATAGAACTCTATGTTTTACATACAAGCGTGAGAGGACTGCTCCCAAAAGAGGTTCTAGGAAACATCAACACAGTGGAAAATGAGGAAGAAAAACAGAAGCTTTCTCTCTGACAATGTTGAAATATTGATGTGGAGTGTGCACATACCCTGGTGGTTCACTTCACCTGCTAATCTCACAGCATACAACTCCTGACCCTCTGGTGGAAAGCACAGGAGCACAGCACAGTGGACAACTCATGAGGGACAGGTATGATCGGTGTTGATCTGGTTTTAGACTTCAACAGATAGATCAGGATTTTGGCAATGACGCCCTGTATCTACTTCCCCAGAGTCAGATGAACTTGTGGATAACATTTGTATGTCCGTGTGTGTGCAGTTTGAAGGAAGTTGATAGCTACTGTGGGGTTAGAATTGTCTTTTGCGAAACCCCCTCTAACTTCCTTCGTACTGGACACAGATACATAAAAATGGTATCCACGATTTCATCTGACTCGAGGGAAGTAGATACAGGGTCTCATTGCCAAAATCCCGAACTATCCCTTTAAGGTGCCTAACTCCTTTACCTTTCCCTGTCCCTCTTCACCCTCTTCACCCTCTTCTCTCTCTTTCCACTACTTTTCTCCCTCGAGAGAAAGCCGGCCCTTTGAGCTGTGACTGTGGTCAATCAAATGTTAATATCTATATGGAGAGAGAATGAGCGCAAGGTAGAGTCATGTCGTCCTACCTAAAGAGAAGTCTATCGAACTGTAAATGATTGCATTTTCATTGCAATCTCTGTCTCCTTTATTGCCCCCCTCCCACCCCCACCTCCCTCGTCTATATATTCACCATATCTTCAAACGGGGGAAGGTAGATGTATTGTATATGTGTGAGAGGGAGAGCTTTGACTACGTGACGCATTCCATGCATACAAAAGAGCGGGCTCCTCCATGCGAGCGCTTTGATGGAGTTTCTGCCTCAGTCATTGTGTGTATCTGGCCGAATCAGACATCCTCTTTCTCTTCCTCTCCTGCACTGTCACCGTGGTAATTACCGTCTATACGGGGAGGATTTGTTTATGTAAATATGTGCACTTGATGCATGGGGCCCTTCGCACGTCTGCTCTCTTCTCCACGGCCTCTTTTTCTCAGTCTCTTCTCCCTCTCCATCTCTCCCTCTCTCTATCACCGAGCCAGTGGACTGTCACCTGATAGACAGACCAACAGGGGGGGGAGGATGAGGGGTGGAGAGGAGAGAGGGGGGTTAGTTAAGTCAGCCTCTCCTTATGACAACTCTATACCTTCCTGAAGCCACCACACACTGACACTATAGTAGAAATGATGGGGTGGGGAGTAGGAGAGAGAGGGGCAACAGCTATACCTCATGACTATTACACTACACAGTTCAATAAAAATCCAATCACATCTCTTTATCATCCTATAGTCAGCCATGATTTGAAACCCCCCCAAAACAAATAATGGGAACATGAAAAACATAATATTTACAAATGTCACAGACGTGCAAAATGAACCATGGGAGGAGGGAGGGAGGGATAGAGGGAGTGAGTAGGGGAGGAAGGCAGGAAGAAACGCTAAAGGTTTTTCAATGTTTAATTTTCAAATAGGATTAAGCAGAATGACATTTAGCTGAAGGTTACTGGCTGAGCGAAGCGACGCATTGTCTTAGCTGATATTGATATTCAGGAAGCGCCCCGCTTGTCACTGGGACAAACAGAGTTGATGAATGAGAAGCCTTTCTGCAGGAAGGTGTTAAGTGCAAATTTACAAGAGAAGAGAGAGAGAGAGAGAGATCTAACATACCAACACTTGCCATGTATATATCTAAGCTACCTTATGCTACGAACACTATACAATGTCCAGACAGTGCAGTTTCACATTCACAATGCCAACTGTCCTAAACCCTGACGGAAATGCATTCTAACTGGGACTGAGGGTGATTTAGCTTTAAAAACACACACCAACAATATGTGATTCTATCGCTGTTGCTAATTTGAGCGAGTGAAAAAAAAACAATGCTGTTTAGAAATTCAGTTTCAAGTAGGCTAAAGTTGACAATAACTTCACAGCATCCTCATTTCAGAAGTTTCCTCGGAATTTACATCTTAATAAGGGGAGCCTTACCCTTTAATTCCTACAGGCTGGGCTCATTTCTCATGCATTAATACTGGACTTGCTGACTAGGCGGTTCCTCTGAATACGGAATAGGACACACATATTAAGACTCATATATTTACTGTGTTGATGTCACAGGAGATGGGTTTTTTTTTATAAAGAATTTTTAAAATAAACCTGATGTACTTCGATAGGAATGCATGGGCACAATATTTAAGCCATAGATACACTCTGACGTATGGAGCTAATTCTGACAGTCAACCTTCGCCTCAATGTTTGTCTCATCGGGAATTAAAGCCATTCTCACGGATTATCAGTGTGTAAATGACCTCCAGTACCTTCCTTCAGTAAGAATCTTGCAATCTACATTTACTCAGGCCATATTAGCATTTTACATAAAACCAACTCTCTACTGAGATCGAGTGCTCTAGTGCCAGGACAATCCAGCAGGAGAAAGATAGACTAGAGAGAGAGAAAGGAAGTGAGAGAAGGAGTGATGGCAATTGTGTGAGCTGTCAGTGTCGGAGTGGTTTTCCTCAGAGTGGCGTGTTCGTGCTGCGCTGGGTGCCAGCGCAATCCCCGACAGGTACCAGTGTTTGTTTAAAAGGGTGCCTGTCAAACATAGAGCCACACGGCGCGAGACACTTTGGCTAAATGAGTCTGACAAGGACCTAATCAGGGCCTTTACACATGCTGAGGGCCTCAAGGATCCATCATAACCCAAACCTAAACATTTAAAGTGCTCAACTTTCCAAAGGTCAGTGCTTTCCGTGCATGCCAGGCTGATATGTGTCAGCAGAGAGGGAGAGCTGAAACATTGGTCCTCCACAGGCCTGCTGCAGTAGTCAGCGATATGGGATGAGGATATGGCACTGCATTTCATGCTCCTGCATTTGCCCTTTTGTATTTACGTTACACTGCCCGTACCGTGTGAGTGGGCACTTTTGGACTTTACACTGAGCACTTCTACACAACACACCAAATACGGCTGTGATGAGAATCATGGTGAACCACAAAGGCTGTGCTTCCCAAGTGATAGGAGATGTGTCGATGTGTATTGTGTGTGTGTGTGTGTGTGTGTGTGTGTGTGTGTGTGTGTGTGCGCATGCGCGTGCAAGAGAGAAAGACAGACAAACACAGAGAGTGAGTGAAAAAGGTAGGAAAACGCCCTGTAGCAAACGGGCCCAAGTTAGTGTAACTGACAAGTTCACAATGTAGAGCAAAGGTCAGCTCTGAACTCAATTTCCATTGAGGAGTCATCTCCAATTCAATTTGTATACCTGACATCCCTTGGCTAAGAGCGGGATGACAATTGTAACTGACAAGCATGGAACGGGACGGTGGATTTGAATATTGACAAGACAGAGAGTTGACAGAAGCGATTATACTCCAGCTACAGCATTAGTCTATCAAAAGGGAACACATAATATCTTCAGCACAATGTGTATGTCCATGGCCCCGCTCAAATGTAGCTACATTTTAACATAATCTAAAGTTAAACTCTTTAGAATGTTCCCTACTTTAAAGCTAAACCTAAACCTCACGCACACATTAGAGAGCTGGATATCCACAGCTTCCACACTACAACACCCAGAACTCACTCTGTTCATACAGAAGAGTTCCTCTGGTCTCTGGTCCAACCATTGAGATGAATACATGATCTGTGTGATACCGTCTCTCTACCCATACAGCAGTGTTCCTCTGTCAGCAGTCCATCTGTGTCATCAGAGTGACTCTATGTGAAGGCCCTGCTCTATAGCCACAGAGTCTCTGCTGCCCTGTCACGTCAAAGCCGGGCCCGTCACCCACCAAGCAAGCGCCCTCCGACTCGCTCCAAGGCGAGCGATGGAGCGCCTGACCAAAGGGTCACCGACAGATCTGTGAGCACCCTTTGAAATAGGACATCGACACATGCATGCATGCACACACACACGCACGCAGCGTCACACACCATCACACACAAACCCACACGTGCTGCCTCACACCCACGCCACAGACTTAAACCCTCAATCCCAGCAGTGATGAGACCCTTACATCTGAGGACCAAAGGACCCTCTCCAGATATAAACCCCCTGGCTATACATCCCCTAAATGCGTGCACGCACGCACGCACGCGCATACACACACACACACACACACACACACACACACACACACACACACACACACACACACACACACACACACACACACACACACACACACACACACACACACACACACACACACATGCACACACACATGCACACACACACACACACACACCTACACCAATACATCCACACACCCACTTACACAGACAGACATACTAATGCCTTCCCTGCACTACAGAGGAAGACAGGGAGGAGGGAGTGAGGGGTGATAGAGATATAACGTTGTGACTGAACACCGCAGCAAAGTTCAGGTCTGCGACACGAACCTCTTCGAGAGAGAGTTTGGTGGCAAGGCTTGGCTTGAAGAGTTTCCTGCAGTAAGATCTAAGTGACTATGATTTTCAATTGAAAATCGTCACCTTATAGATTGACCAATGTTCACAGACGTTCATTTCACGTAGACATTCATTTCACGTAGACATTCATTTCACGTAGACATTCATTTCACGTAGACGTTCATTTCACGTAGACATTCATTTCACGTAGACATTCATTTCACGTAGACATTCATTTCACGTAGACATTCATAACCCCATTTAGGGTTCTGGGTCTTCAACATTCTCAAGTCACTTAGATTGTGCAAATTTGCACTGGCTTAATTAATGAATAATCAAATCCATGCTCTAAATTAATGGGCCCATTTCCATATTAATATGTTTGCCTCCTGACAGTGTATTTGTTTTTACTGCAGCAAGGAAAGTTATTCCACAGTTAGCTATATCAATTATGTTGGTACTTCAGGAACTGATTGCTGCCATTGGTATGGACTGCATCATCTCCCACTACCCAGAAGGAGTGATGCCTTCTCTGGGAGAGAACTAACACTCTCCCAGAGTTAGTGAGAGCAGCACGGCAGCTCTTCTCCTCCCAGCGCTTGACTCAGGCCTTTGTTCAGCACTGGTTAGCCTGGCGGTGCTCATATGGCTAGCTGTGGCACCCCTCACTAAAATAGATCCCTGGAAGGTTGGGACTCTCGGAGAGAAGGCCCCGGACCTCTTGAGCTAAATCATGACCCCGCAACGCAACTCTTGACAGGACAGACAACCACTCCCTCAATGTCAGTAAGACCAAGGAGCTGGTCGTAGACTACAGGAAACGGGGGGCAAGCACGTCCCCATCCACATTAGGGGGGTTGAAATGGACCGGGTTTAGAGCTGCAAGTTCCTCAGTGGACTTACTTACCGTGCTTCTACACCTGCATTGCTTGCTGTTTGGGGTTTTAGGCTGGGTTTCTGTACAGCACTTTGAGATATCAGCTGATGTACGAAGGGCTATATAAATAAATTTGATTTGATTTGACTTAAAATGGTCCACATGCACGCAAACAGTCGTGAATAAGTCATGCCAGCGCCTCGTACCCCTCAGGACGGTTGAAAGAATTTGGCATGGGTCCTCAAATCCTCAAAAGGTTCTACTGCTGCACCATTGAGAGAATTCTGACTGGCTGCATCACTGCTTGGTATGGCAACTGCGCCGCCATTGATCGCATGGCGCTACAGAGGGTGGTGCGGACAGCCCAGTACATCACTGGGGACGAGCTCCCTGCCATCCAGGACCTCTATATCAGGCTGTGTGGAAGGAAGGCACCGGAAAATAGCTAAAGACTCCAGCCACCCAAGCCATAGACTGCTCTCTCTGCTTCCGCACGGAAAGTGGTACCGGAGCAACAAGTCTGACACCAACAGCCTCCGGAACAGCTTCTATCCCACAAGTCATAAGACTGCTAAATACTGTAGCTAACAAAATGGCTACACGGACAATCTGCACGGACCCTATTTGATTGTAGATTGATTTTAGTCTCTATGCACACTCATACACACTGACACTCCAACACACACACACACACACACACACACACACACACACACACACACACACGTCATTTTCTCAAACACACACACATAACACGCACACACATTCATACTTACTCTACACACAAAAAACACACACACACATTTTGTATAGTAATACTGATATTGATTACTGCATTGTTGGGAAAGAGCAAGTAAGAAAGGCATTTCCCTGTACTTGTGCACGTGACAATAAAAAACTTTAAACCTATTTTCCTCTGACAGCCCCTCACAGGACCTGTCTGTCTCTCACGCTGCAGGCAGTCGCATGTGGCACCAACCAACAATTAGTGTGGTCGGAATAAGACCCACTTCCCATACCAATCCCAGCCAAACTAGTGTGCCGTATTCTAACGGAGCACCAGTCTCTGTGAGGAGCAGAGTCGATGTCTGCATGCAGAACAATGTGTTTTAATGTTTTAATGTGTGTATCTCTGAGAGGCTGAACCCTCCCTCCCTCCCTCTCTCCCTGTAGAAGTCTCAGTGTGGAGCAGAAGCTGCAGACACCTGCTAAGGGCTGAGGCAAGCCTCCAGGTCCCCGGGATCAAACAGCTCGGCACAGGCAATCTGTCTTCCTCGACAGGCCAGGGCAGAGCGCAGAGAGAGGGGGGATGACAGCTCTTATTTTACCCCCGTGGCCCTGCTCCACTACACACAGGCAGACCAGCCCCCAGAAGCAGCAACACAGACAGACCCCAGCCCCTACCCCAGCAGGCCCTCCATAACCCTCCAAATGCATAAAATATAGGCCCATGAATTAATGAACAAAGATGCTGGTGATAAACAGACACCAACTTTAGCTTCCCCACTCCCTGCTGAACAGGGAAAAGAACAAAAATATATTCCTCCTGATTTCACCTAGATATTCTACCAGGAAATAGGCTATCATTTATTCAGCACATCCTCTTTGTTAGTTGTGCATATATGAAGTCTTAAACACGGTGATGCACAAGAGACTTGAGAGAATTGACTGACACAGGGCCCTGCTTTAAAACAAGTGAGACATTGATACCTCAAAACTTTATTCAACCCCCTGGAAAATCCTTTCCATAACATACAATATCAATTGCAGGCTATACTTAAAGGACAATTCCACCCTAAAACGATATACCGGCATTTGCTTCGTTAGTCCATTGTTGACAAAGTCCCAAAACGTTCCACTTCTCAGCACTCAAGTTTTCTAGATATGTAACTTGGGAAAAAAAATGCAGAAATCATCCTTGTATGATGCATTTTGCATCACATGATGCTGAATTGATGCTCTTTCCCGACAACGCAGTAATCAATACAAATAATCTAACGGTGTCATGGTAGGTCGGGAGTAATAGAGTACTTTCCACCTCAATCTGGTGACTGTGTTGAGTCACTTAACAGATCCTCCTTCCTTCCACACCAAGCAGCCATATAGAGATGTGGAGGGGCTGCTGTGGTCGCCATAATGACGTTATTAGTTAATAGTCCTGTGGTTGGGCTTCGTCTTTGTGTCAGGGCTGGTGTGAAGCGATTACCCCTAGAGGACATTGATCTCACCTGCCGCTGGAACACATTCCACCCCGGGAGCCTGATCTCCCGGCAAAACACCGGCCTTTCAAGTTGAGAAGGAGGGCTTAGTCCAATCTGATCACACGACGCGCTCTTACCATTTCAAACAGCTCATTTCACCCTATGCTAATGGCAGTTTTAGGGGGTTAAAGAGATAAATAAGTCCTCGCTGTCAGCTCATTTAAAATCAAATGCCACCTAATTATAGCTGTATGTGTTTTCAAACACTTTGCATAATTTATTGTGCTGCTTTTCCTAATCTACAGATTTCTATCAGTGGGCTGTGTGTTTTTTATCCCGGTTTTATAATGAAATTATAATGCTCTGCCACTACAGCTACCAACAGAAGCCTGAAGGAGATAAGGTGACAGTGAAAGGGCCAACGTGAGGGGCTATTGTCAGCACTGAGAGCGCACATGCCAATAGAGATCACACGGGATCCGCCACACCACCGCTCCACAGCAATCGCACGCAAAACAAAGGACTGCTTCCTGTTTTCCTACTCCTCATTGCAATACGGATCATTTCACCCAACAGAAGTAGAAGTAGTAGTAATTGCTTATTTACCATGCAACATGCTCGATAAAAAAAAATGCATGATAGATTCAGCTATTCAACAAGTCCACCTATTGGCTCCAATGTCACAGAAGATGAAGGTTTTGATTGGTTCACAGAGACCTTTCCGAATTCATTACTGCCGTCGCGTTCCATTCATTTATAAAGAAACATAAGCTTTTGGATCTGTGTTAGGCCTCTTACTGAGACAGTATTTGTAGCACACAAACACACACACACACACACACACACTTTCATCAATGAGCCCCTTTGAATGAATGGGCCAGATGGTCTGTGCATACCTAATATAGTTAGAGAGACGCAATAGCGTTAGCATGCGGCTAGGAGGTAATGGATGGGAGGAGCATGCAGTTGTGCATCCTCTCTGTGGGCTCTCCATCGCAGCAGCGAGTCGATGGGGCCGACAGGCTGGGGCTTAGCACATCAGACAACTCCCATCCCAAGACAAAACGCATGACACACACAGCTCAATAGCGGGAGTTCCTCCCTGAATATTCACTACATTCACTCTCCCTCTCTATCTCAATCAATCAATCAATCAAATTGCATTTGTCACACGCTTGGTAAACAACAGGTGCTGGATGCTGGGCTGCATTCCAAAGGGAAGTCTACTGGTGTCCCATCCTAAATTGAACCATTCCCACTATAGTAGTTTGGAGGTGGGTGTGGAACACAATCTTGTAAATAAACTGTATATATATATATATACTGTATATAGTTGAAGATGGAAGTTTACATACACCTTAGCCAAATACATTAAACTCAGTTTTTCACAATTCCTGACATTTAATCCTCGTAACAATTCCCTGTCTTAGGTCAGTTAGGATCTCAACTTTATTTTAAGAATGTGAAATTACAGCTTTTATTTATTTCATCACATTCCCAGTGGGTCAGAAGTTGACATACACTCAATTAGTATTTGGTAGCATTGCCTTTAACTTGGGTCAAACGTTTCGGGTAGCCTTCCACAAGCGTCCCACTATAATTTGGGTGAATTTTGGCCCATTCCTTCTGACAGAGCTGGTGTAATTGAGTCAGGTTTATAGGCCTCCTTGCTCTCACACACTTTGTCAGTTCTGCCCACAAATGTTCTATAGGATTGAGGTCAGGGCTTTGTGATGGCCACTCCAATACCTTGACTTTGTTGTCCTTAAGCCATTTTGCAACAACTTTGGAAGTATGCTTGGGGTCATTATCCATTTGGAAGTCCCATTTGTGACCAAGCTTTAACTTCCTGACTGATGTCTTGAGATGTTGTTCCAATATATCCACATAATTGTTCTTCCTCATTATGCCATCTATTTTGTGAAGTGCACCAGTCCTTCCTGCAGCAAAGCACCCCCATAACATGATGCTGCTACCCCCGTGCTTCAAGGTTGGGATGGTGTTCTTCAGCTTGCAAGCCTCCCTCTTTTTCCTCCAAACATAACAATGGTGATTATGGCCAAACAGTTCTATTTTTGTTTCATCAGACCAGAGGACATTTCTCAAAAAAAGTACAATCTTTGTCCCCATGTGCAGGTGCAAACCGTAGTTTTGGAGCAGTCACTTCTTCCTTGCTGAGTGGCCTTTCAGGTTATGTCGATATAGGACTCGTTTTACTGTGGATATAGATACTTTTGTACTTATTTCTCCAGCATCTTCACAAGGTCCTTTGCTGTTGTTCTGGGATTGATTTGCACTTTTCGCACCAAAGTACGTTCATCTCTAGGAGACAGAACACGTCTCCTTCCTGAGTGGTATGACAGCTGCGTGGTCCCATGATGTTTATACTTGCATACTATTGTTTGTACAAATGAACGTGGTAACTTCCGGCATTTGGAAATTGCTCCCAAGGATGAATCAGACTTGTGGAGGTCTACAATTCTTTTTCTGAGGTCTTGGCTGATTTCTTTTGATTTTCCCACGATGTCAAGCAAAGAGGCACTGAGTTTGAAGGTAGGCCTTGAAATGCATCCACAGGTATACCTCCAATTGACTCAATTGATGTCAATTAGCCTATCAGAAGCTTCTAAAGCCATGACATCAGTTTCTTGAATTTTCCAAGCTACTTAAAACTTCTTGATGCACCCATCCCATTAGTTGGTTAATTTTCGTCAACATCCGCTGAATTGCAGAGCGCCAAATTCAAATTAAATTACTAAAAATATTTAATTTTCATGAAATCACAAGTTCAATAAGGCAAAACACAGCTTAGCTTGTTGTTAATCAACCTGGCATATCAGATTTCAAAAAGGCTTTTTGGCGAAAGCATACCAAGCGTTTTTGTAAGGGCATCTCTGTCAGCAGACAAAACATTGCAAACAGCTAGCAGCAAAGTAGATTGGTCACGAAAGTCAGAAAAGCAATAAAATTAATCACTTACCTTTGATGATCTTCAGATGTTTGTACTCACGAGACTCCAAGTTACACAATAAATGTTCCTTTTGTTCCATAAAGATTATTTTTATATCCAAAATACCTCCATTTGGTTGCAGCGTTATGTTCAGAAATCCACAGGCTCCAGCGGTCACAACAGGGCAGACGACAATTCCAAATAGTATCTGTAAAGTTTGTAGAAACATGTCAAACATTTTTTATAATCAATCCTCAGGTTGTTTTTACAATATATAATCGCTAATATTTCAACCGGACCTTAGCTTTTTCAATCGGAATGAGAGGGAAAATGTCTGCTCCACTCTGTTGGTGCATGCAAAAAGCTGCTGGCACCCAGCCATCATCTGACGCGATGGGATCTTTCTCACTCATTTTTCAGAATAAAAGCCTGAAACTATGTCTAAAGACTGTTCAGACCATGTGGAAGCCATAGGAAAAGGAATCTGGTTGATATCCCTTTAAATGGAGGGAAGGCATGCAATGGAAAAGGGAGCTTTCAAAATAAGAGGCACTTCCTAGTTGGATTTTCCTCAGGTTTTTGCCAACAATATCATATTTTGACAGTTTTGGAAACTTTAGAGTGTTTTCTATCCTAATCTGACAATTATATGCATATTCTAGCTTCTGGACCTGAGAAATAGGCAGTTTAATTTAGGTACGTTTTTCATCCAAACATCAGAATACTGCCCCCTACACTCAACAGTGTCATAACAGTCATAAATACCTCTTCCCCCCTTTTTCCTCTCTCTACCCTACTGATGTTACATTTGCAAAACCCTTGGTTAACATAGAGAACATCAGAAGGTGAGGGGAAATGAACAATATTCTGGTAATCCGACCAATTTAACATATGCGGTGGTACTTAATGAATATGATGTCAGTTCGGTTGAATAGTGGTTGTCATCTGAGACATTCTCATCAATGATAAGATGACAAACTCTACAGTGGAAAGTCTATACATCAGAGTTATCGGATTCACATGGAATTGTTGTTCAATTTAAATGTTTGAATATGAAATTATTCGTGATGGGATGAAATGTGATTTTAGCTTCTAAAATGTGAGATTTGGGTTTTCATAAGGTAGGGCTCTTGCTCAATCAAGGGACATTTGCTATAAAACTTTTCAAACACGCCCTCCTCTCCCTTCCTATATAAGCCATTGATGACAATATAACCTCCTGTTCCGAGGACGTGAGGACGACGGTCCGATGTCAGAATGGTTCAGATTATAACTACAGAACGAAGCCAACATCAGCGTGAGCTTTGGTTGCGAATGGTATGAACTTTGAACTCTTATTCACTACAGAAGTGATACCTCCTAGCCGTTGCGTTAGCAACAGCCGAGTATCCCGTCTACCACACAACGACGTTACTACAACGTATTCAATTTACCAGCAGAGACATTCTTCAAAAGAACAAAGGACTCGGTTGGGCAACACGGCCTTCCATCTACCACCAACCTACCGAAGCGTAGCTCAGAGTAAATATTTATTGCATTTTCCTTTTCCAAATGGGGGGTAATTTAGAATGCATAAGATACTGTATTTATGATAGCACAGCTTCGCCCTTTGTTCCTCAGTCTTCCCGCTCTTTCACTCAAACCCAACCCCTTTTCTTTTGTGTAACAAGCTGTCATATCTGTTCCGCCGCTAGGGACGTTTTCCTTTATGATGTAATTTGTAATCAAGTTATGATTTAATTATGTGTATGTGTAATTCTGTGTGATTAGTTACGTATTTAGTAAATAAATAATTAAACCCAATTTTGTATTGCTGGTTCAACTTGTTAGCCAGGGTTCGTACAACTTTCAGATGAGACTGAATTAAGATGACGATTATTAATATTGACTGCTATTGATGTAAAATATTAGACAGCTCTATGAATATTATTTTGTGGTGCCCGACTCTCTAGTTAATTACATTTACATGATTAGCTCAATCAGGTAATATTAATTATGGAGAAATTATTTTATAGAATAGCATGTCACATCACTTAATCCGGCATAGCCAAAGACACGACAACAGTTTAAAGGCACAGTCAACTTAGTGTATGTAAACTTCTGACCCACTGGAATTGTGATACAGTAAATTACAAGTTAAATAATCTGTCTGTAAACAATTGTTGGAAAAATGACCGACTTGCCAAAACTATAGTTTGTTAACAAGAAATTTGTGGAGTGGTTGAAAAACGAGTTTTAATGACTCCAACCTAACTGTATGTGAACTTCAGACTTCAACTGTATATACACACAGTACCAGTTGTTTAACACTTTATTGGTTACTACATGATTCCATATGTGTTATTTCACAGTTTTGATGTCTTCACTATTATTCTACAATGTATATAATATTAAACATAAAGAAAAACCTTTGAATGTGTAGGTGTGTTCAAACTTTTGACTGGTACTGTATAAATATAAATATATGTCTATACATTTTCGTTTAAAAAATAATTCGTTGCAAGTTCTGATTGTCCTCGTTTAGGTCACCTTCACAGGATTACTATTCAACACATGGGATCTAACAAGAAGCACATTCATGACTCTACATTGTAACCACAAGCAGATAGATAGTATGATAGGGCAAATGTACAGATACAGTCATAGCTACCATCTTTCATCTGGACCCCAATGACTAATATGGGATGTCAATCCACCTTTATACCGTAGTGTTGTATTCTTGACAGGCGAAGCATGATAAAAACGCATTTTGCTATTGACTGTTCGAAATGTCAGGGCAATAGCAATCTGAACATGGTATTACATATCACTGATTATTGCCTTGGTGTCTGAGCGTGCTTGGTTGTAATATGCTGTGGATGGATGGCCATAGGGGTTCATTAGCGGAGCAGCCATGCTGTCCAAGGCTCTGATTTCACCTCGGATCTGAGCTCATTTGATTTGGATACGGGCAGGTTTAGAGGAGATGCCACCTCGGGCCAGAGTTTAGTCGGACACATACATCAATGTTGTTCTCGTTTACATGTCCTGTAGCTCCTAATCTATTTTGAAGCAACATGAGAACAGTGGGCGCTGTATTAGAAACCCTGTATTTATTTTTCATAGCTAGAAAAGCATTGATGGGGGTTGAGGGGGATTGATGGGGGTTGAGGGGGATTGATGGGGGTTGTGGGCTTTCTCAGCATTTTGTTTCTGTGGGTTTTATTTTCCTCATAACAGAGCCAGGCTATGGTTGTGTTTGGGGAAGAAGGAGTCAGGGATCAGTGCTCAATGACAACTGTGTTAACATTCTCCTCTCATTACCTCATTATTTACCCCCATGTCCCAATGAAGGAGTCACTCATACTCTCTCTCTCTCTCTCTCTCTCTCTCTCTCTCTCTCTCTCTCTCTCTCTCTCTCTCTCTCTCGCTCTCTCTCTCTCTCTCTCTCTCTCTCTCTCTCTCTCTCTCTCTCTCTCTCTCTCTCTCTCTCTCTCTCATTAGGTCAGTGTGTGGTGATTTGTCAGTGTGCCTGTGTTGATTAATTGGCCGAAGGCGCCACTATATTTGGGGCCTGTCAGCGGGGCTCCAGAGTGCCAGGGCCGCCCCACTGAGCTCCAGCACCACCCAGGTGGCCCCATTTGGGCTAAATGAGCTGTGAAGGGTCTCCACTCCGCCCGCTGCAAGCGCACATGCAAGTGAACACAAACACACACAGACATGCACACACACACTCACACAGAAATACACATGCACAAGCATGGATGCATGCAAACGCACACACACATATGCCTGCTCGCCTGAACAGACACACACACATACACACACACACCCTAACCCTCTCTACCACGCACGCCTGCATTCCCACATGCTTTGTCACACCCCATCAATACACAATAAGTTACTGCCACTGGCCTGTCAATGGGCCTGTCTTCGCCATGTTCCCCTCCTCTGCCTGATAGCCTGAGGTGGAATATGTGTGCGTGTGTGTGTGTGTGTGTGTGTGTGTGTGTGTGTGTGCGTGCGTGTATGTGTGTGCGTGTGTGTGTACATCTGTGTACAGTGTCTGTGCGTTGCATGTGTAGAGCGGGCAAACACAATGGTTCAGTATGTGGTTCAGCAACACACACCCACTTGTCTGGCCTCGAACGCATAGTGTACAGTAGTTGGGTTGTGCATGAATGCATGTGAATATGTTTGATTAGTTTTGTTCTCCTTTAACCAGGAGTGAGACCTTAGTGGAAGAGAGCAGCCCCCTCCGCTATGATTCAATCTGATTGGTAACACACACACCGTACATCTGGAGGGTAAAACTGCAACTAGTTCTCACAGTCTCATGTCAGAATGGAGATGTTCATGTTTCTTAAACATCACATTTCAAAGTGTTTAGGGTTAAGGTCATGCCTTAACTCCACATTTGTATGGTCAGGGTTAGGTTTTGGGACAGGGCTAGGTTTAGGCATTAACTCTGAAATTGTAAGGTTAGGCATTAACTCCGAATGGTTAAGGTAAGAGTTAAGGTTTGGGATAGGCTTAAAACAAACATCTCAAAAACAGCTTTGTATTTGCTTAGAACGTGCAACCTTTGGAATCAGAGGCAGATGTTTACGCCCATCCACCATCCCCGTCCACAGTGCCCTAGCAAACACAAAACCTACTTGAAGGTAACAGCGCTCACCGTTGCCCCTAGTGGCCGGTTTCCACGTCATCTGCCGACGCCCTCAGACATGGATCCTATAAGGAAGTTACATCCTCAAAAGCTAACCAACTTTATGGAGGGAAAAGAACAGGGTCAATGTTACAGAGAGTTCCAAGCCGAGCTTAACTGGTTTCAAACACATCAACACATCAGCTAAGCTACGCCTTACTTGATCGCACATCTATGAAAGAGTATACTCCGGACAAAGGATTGTTCAAGTGTACCAATGACCATGCATTCTAATTACCTCAATACTAACTGCAGGAATTATAGAGTGAATTATAGAGTGATTTATGAAAGAGATGTTATTGGAACACAAAATAAAGTGCACGTTTTGAACATGCAAAGAAAGTGCACGTTTAGAACAGACAGCAGACTACTAGAGTTCAGTTCACACAGACGCTTGGTGGCTATAAAATGAACCTTGAACGCCACAATAACAATGGGCTTCATTCGATTCCTTCGAATCAAGCATCAATCTCGTGCTCGCCACCCAGCAGTCATATCGCAGTTAACACATCGGTTCAACACGGAGTTACCAGGCCAATCCATGTCAAAAGCATTCGCAAAGTGCTACGTGTCACCAGGCCAGGGCCGACGCGACATACAAATCAACTACATGTGTCCGGATGCAAAGGACTGCATTAGAGCAGGCCTTGGAATGCACAGTGCAGCCATAAATCCTATTGGGCGAGAAATGTAGCCTTTACCATGCGTGTCCAATCCCATCTATTTAGCCTAATTACAAACACCACACAGGCAATAAAAAAGGCTGCCTGCCATCAATTCTGACACTTCATCCCAGAGACTTTAAGGAATGCCTATTAGGATCCATAAATCCTTATGAGAGTGATGATCTGTGTGTGCGTGTGTGAGTATGCATGCTTATATGCATGTGTGTGTCTGATCCACAAGTAAAACAGGTCTGGGATGCAGGTGACACACAAAAAGATGAACCCGAGCCATGAACCGGAAGCATGACTTCTGATTGGACGTAATCAAATGAGGAAATACAAAAACACTAAGGCAGGTATGGACAGGTACCAGAGGAGTTTACCAATCTCTGTTGAGCTGGCAGGCTTCCCTCCCCCCTCCCGTTACGAGGCCCGGCCCATGTCACTCGCTGACAGAGCTGCCCGTCATGCCTGAGACGGGGCGGAACGTGGCTGCCGGTGTTTTCACTTTCCAACGTCACAGCGTGTGACTCGCTAAGGTAAACAGTGCACAGTCAATGGTCACAGATCCACTCTCTCCCTCTCTCTGCCTTTGTGTGCAGCACACCTGAGCTGAACCTGACACTCACCACTGAACGAACTGAGCACCGTGGAAGAACGAGGGGAGCGAGGCGAAACGAGCCAGAAAGAGAGAAAAAGGAAAAGGAAGAAAGAGAACTGAAGCCCTCAACGCAATGCCCCATGGTACATAACATCTCTTCACCTTTCCGCCTAATTGATAGAAGACAGATCCATCACTATGTCTGCGAGCTGAACACACACCCCTAGGACAGTTATTGGCCTGTCCATGACTGAGTACTGAGACAGTGGGTAGAGACAATGTGGTGTTAAACGCACATGGAAGAATCCGGATGTATTGACCAGACCAGGACTAGACGGCTCATCAAGGTTGTGGTTTAGACGGATCAGTTGTCTCGACGGGGAATGTTAATCACCTCGATGCTCTGTCGGCACCGACGCCACAGACACCACTAATCACACCATGAAGACAAACTGTGCCTGTGTTGGATCCTAAATGCTAGCTTTGGTGGGTAACTTTTGAACTAATATCCCATTCACCATGAAATAGAAATGGGGACCCGCTATTGGACGACAAACGGAGATAGGCAGTGGAAAAAAGGAACCAGCGGTGGGGTTTATAGACTACAGACAAATGTACACAATGGCTTTGATGCAGAGGATACCTTTCCAATGACTGACTGTGTTTCCCGTTGGCGTTCTAGTTTGCGAGTATCTTAATGGAATGGCACGCGTCACAGGATCCTAAGTAAACGTACAGACACACAGTCACACACGCAGACATCCCAGCAGATGTGACGGCACGTCACTTCACCCTTCAGACGGAGAATCAGTGCCTGCACAAAGCCATACCTGGAACTCACACACGGGGTGTCAGGCATGGCATTCACAAAGAAAATGATCATCCATCAACATTGTACAAGGAGTGCGTTTTCTATTACAGGGATTACTCCTTTACCAAAAACAACCGTTTAAAAAAAGCAACCAACGTATACAGTATGGTAAATTGATTTATTATCTCTTAAGCTGAGGGCTGTGTTGGGTTTTTGGATAAGCAGTGGCTTTGTGTCATGAACAATTCCTGTTCCCCACTTTCCACAGAAGCCTGGTGAATGTGACTGCCATTGGAGCAGAAGCCGATTGGCTTCTGTTTGGAAGCTTTCAAATGCTTTGACTGGCAGCTGTGTTCTAGGAGGCGGGACTTTATCTTCCTACTCTTCATGCTTGTTTTGATAACTGCAAACCCCAACAACCCCCCCACACACACACACACACACACACACACTTATTGTGATTTCCTATTCATTTCATAAGGATTATCCAGCATTTCTATCATATGTTGGGCACATTGTATCCCCTCCAGTCTCTGAAGAGCAACACGCTCACTCTTCAAAGCTACTCCACCACAATTGTTGCCTCAGTCACCTATTATAAACAAGCCATTTTTTGAGAGAAAGGCCGTAATTGTGTGAAAGTGTGCCACAAATGGCTTTGTAGCATTACTGCAGCCCCTTTCTTCATTGTACCCCTGTACACCAGCGCTGAAAGCTCTCTCCAATTGAAGTTTTGCTTTCATCCGGCATAAAAGCTCTGTCTGCGAGTGAGTTGTGGGTGAGAAGGAACGTACTCCGTCTACTCCACACACGTGAGTACATAGCCACAATGCCTCGGGTAGAGAGGTCAAAAGAGCCTATTTTTTCTGGAACAAGAGGGGTGACATTCTGACAGCACAGTGCTGAAGTTCCATTTGACTAATTTCTGTTTCAAAGTGAAGTTGATTCTCTCTCATAGTGCAGTTCATTTATTTTCAAAGGGACACGCGGCAGAAAGGTCAAACTCTGGGTTTTTCTTTTTGTTTAAAAATGTCAACATCAAAGAGGAGTTTGGTCTTTGGAAGAGGGTGAGTGTTCACTGTCCCGAGCCCAGTTTTTCAAAAGGTATTTATCTGGATACGATCCAATGCATAGAAATACAATTAATAGAACGGATGATTTGAAGACTTGAATGGGGACTCCTGTTCTATTCATTCTATTTCTATGCATTTAATCCTTTCCGATAGTCAAAATTCAGGTGCTCCGGACAAAATAAAACTTTTGAAAAACTGGGCCCCGGTAGTCTAGAACCATTTCCATGTTGATAAGGAAGTAAACAGAGAGGCAGACCCATTCGGGCGAGACCTGGAAGTTGCTGGTGAAACAGACAGCTTTTAGTGTCCTGTTGAAGTGGTGGCTTGCTTTTAAATAAAATGCACTGCACCTTTACAAATGGTGAATATCTATTTCAACAGACTGCATCCTTCACTGACAGTGAGATAAAGTTGTTGTGGAAAGAGAGAAAAACATTTTTGGGAGTGTGCTTGAATATCAATTACTCCTTAGAATCTAGGTTTTAAATTATCCTAAAAAGTACATAAAAAAATACATTGATCTCTTACATTTCCAATGATACATTACCTCTCCAAAAGCAATAAGTGAAACATGTACTCTCTTATCATCTGTGTTGGTGAAGAGTTGCAATTCAACCATGGCAATTGACTGCTAATGCAAATGAGAGAAGGATTTCTAAACTCCCAGGCTGCCACACACACTCTGCTGATGTGATGTCCTCTGACATGTGTCCTATGTCACATGTAAAGGGTGTGTGCGTGTGTGTGTGTGTGTGTGTGTGTGTGTGTGTGCATGTGTGTGCGTGCGTGTGTGTGTGTGTGTGTGTGTGTGTGTGTGAGACAGGGTGAGCAGGCTGCAGCTAGTGGCCACTGGGAAATCAAGGAGCACTTTGTCATGCATCCTTAAATGTGTGACACAGCGTCCCAGGAGACAGAGGCTGATTGGTCTAGGAGGCGTCGAAGAGAGATGGGTGAGTGACGGCTGTGAGGGGACTGGGAGGCAGAGGGGTGGGGGGTAGGGTGGGGGGGGGTTAGAAACACATGATAGGATTGTGACATCTCAGGGCGGCAACCTGTCACCGGCAGCTGGCAATGTGCAGTCATGCTGCCAAAGTAACAACATCAGGACGCGGGCGACGCCAATCAGAACACTCCATCTCCAAGTGCACTGACCAACCAGAACACTCGAGCATACTGACCAATCAAAACACTTCAACTCTGAGCGCTGACCCATTCAGCAGACAAAAGGGCAAAATAAATGAGATACAAATGATGAAAGTTAGAAACATGAGACATTTCAATCTAATTAGAGTCCTTTTGCTCCAGCGGGCCATGTGCACTGCATGATACCGTTCACTGATGTTAAGACCTCACCTCACATACGTCCATTTGTTACTGCATAGGTCTAGGCAAGCGCAATTACATTGGATGTAGTAGTCACACTATGAGAAAGTGTGATGCATCGGCCAATTGGTTCAACACTGCTGGCAAGACATGTTGAAGTTTTACTCCTGAACTAGGTAGAACTTTGGATTTTCCCAAAACACTTCAATGAATCACCAGTGTCTCCATGAAAAACGACAGCAGTAAAAAAGCAACAGGAGGCCTCACATAATTACTAAACGTGTCCTTCATATTTACACTTAATTAGCTGAAGAAGAGAGAGGGAAACAGGCAAATCAGAGGTTTGTTGTATTTCCATCAGAAGGAAGTGGGCATGGAGTGAGGGAAGGTGTTCCCCTTTTCCTAATAGATCCAGCCGCTCCCCTGCACTGAGAGGGAAAGAGAGATTTGCGCTGGCACCGCGTTTTCTGTCCAATTAATAGATTGCTAGTGTGTTGCGTATTTTGCATGACAAAGGAGGGTAATATTCGACTGCCATTCATAATGAAAATGCACTTTGCAAATTAAAAAGTGCCAAAACCCAATTTTTTTCTACCTTTTTAGGAAATAAACAGTCCTTAACCAATTAAAGTGCATTGTAATAATGCTGTGATTTATTGCAGGTTGTTTAAGATTTCTAAACTGGGCTAACCCATATTAAGGTCACAATCCATCATGCCTTGCATGGAGAGCCGTAGAAAAATGGCGGTTGTATTAGCTGCTATTGATGATAGTGTGAAAAAAGTATTAGCACTTGTCAACAAAACTGCTTACAACATAACATTAGCATGCATGAGGTGAGCCGCCTATTCATTACGTTGGCAGCTCCACACAAACACACACACACACACACACACACGGTTACAGCCTTATAAAACATTGGGTCGGCCCAGAGTGAACATACACTGTTTGGTTTTGTGATAGAGTGGCGACACACAAACCACTGACTGCTCCGCTTGCAGTGCAAACAGACGCGGCGAGTCCCACACTGTCGGACTGAAAGGTGTTAAACCCAGTATTCAGGAGCAGACATTCATGTTTGCTCCAATCACACTTATCAATTAGCTAGCCATCTCGTTGTCATACACAACACATTCGTTTGGAGGCTGAGAGACAGACAGAGAAAGAGAGGGATGGAAGTGAGGGGGGTAAACTGAGATCTTGTGGAGTGGAGGGGAGAGGGAGCTGACGCTGGGAAAAAGGGGTGGAGAAAGAGAGAGAGAGAGAGAGAGAGAGAGAGAGAAAGAGAGAGAGAGGTAAACACTAGGACACAGGCAGTAGTGGGGGTGTAGGCTATAGCCGAGAGAGATGCAGGGCGGTGACATTTGCCTTCACAAATAGGCTCTCTGGCTTTTGCCGAGCCAGGCACCCCCTCTGTGAGCCAAGAATGCACTTAGCTCAACGAGAGTAAATGAATCGCCTTATTTTGACTTCTACCATTACACTTCACCCTGATAGCAATGTTGGGCAAAGTGGCCCTTTGTTCAAGCACCAGGATTCCTGCATGTTTAAACATCTCTGGCCCCTGTTTTAATTACACTGTTTAGAATAGGGGAGGAGATCATCCTGACTAGAGCCCATACACTCTCTGATGATGACAAAGGCCATGTAATCATCCTGCCTGCCTGCATCCCTTCATGCCACTGGCCCATCCACTGGGCATATGCCGACAGCCACATCTACAGGCTAATATGATATATCAGATTAGTGGGGACAGCGTGGCACTCATTAGCAGTGCCAACCCAGTAACTGACTTTATCCCTGCCATGCTCTGGGCTGTGGAAGATTCAGGGGCATATTTGAGGTGAAAAATACTGCAATGGTCTTATGTCTGGAAAAAGCTGAATTTTGTTTGGAATTATATGCCATTGTTAAAAGTTCTTTAATGGATGGCATATTAAACATAGTGTGTATCACTGATCTAGAAAATGGAGGCCTTCGTTTTCCCCATTACCAGGCTCAAGCAGCATGTCTTGTCCTTATCCATATTGTTTCCCTGAGCATTGAAGGGGAGGGGAGTCTGTCCTCCTTAAGCCATTTAAACGTATGGAAATGCGACACACGTAAACATCTGTGCGTTTAGCAGACCGGCGCACAATTCAATGGAGCTGATTGTGTCGCCAAGGCAACATAATCCCGTAGTTGCCTCCATACACACCAGGTGTGTACTGCATCAAGGTGTCGTTTCTTCAGGCCTCCATATTACACACATTATGGTTCCCTCAGAGAGTATCAACAGAAACTCCTCACGGCCAGAATCCTATTCCACCCTGTCTGTCTGTCTGCCCCTGCGTAGTCTCACCTACACTAGCACTCTGTCCTAACAGCATGCTCATAACGGATATACAGACGTGGTAGTATACGCATGCACAAACGCACATGTGGAACCACACGCGCAAAAGCACATTCAAACAACCCACCCAGCAGAGTGTGATTGAACAAACTGACTAGGGTTTACATGGATGGATGGAATCATGCCAGAAGTAGCTACCAGTACATGGATCTAGTGAGTAGTGTCTCTGATCACTGTGTTCCCTAGGCATTTGTTGACTCCCTCTCCCTCTCCCTCTCTCTCTCTCTCTCTCTCTCTCTCGCTCTCATTATTCACATGCATTTAACTCTCAAACAGCCCCTCATTAACTCTGGCACACTGGGCCATACGTTGAGCCAAATTACAGCGCTTTGACAGACACAAACCAGCAGGGGAGAGAGGCAAACTATCAGGATGAAAGCCTCAGCTCACTCCATAAATAATGACAGCCATATAGTCATATACAGCAATCAGTGTGTGTGTGCTTGAAGTGGGGAGGTGGGGGGAGGTCGCGGTCGCGGTCCGAGACAATTTGTGGTGATCACCCTTACCACACACGACAGCTTGAGAGCGACCTCCATCCATCAAACTGCTATCCTCAGGTAGTCTTTTATATTTATTTGTAATCCAACTATTTAGTGACAGAAACGTGATACTATCAATGCAAGCTGTAATATGACTCCCAATTTAGAACACAGGAACCTTAGTAATGTATCTAGTTTGCTAGTTAGCTAGCTACAGTAGTTACAACAAGCAGATTTGTTGCCAGCTACCAGGAGCAGATAGCTTAATCAGTAGCTAGCATGTCAATTCCGGGACAAGGAGCATTGTAGCTATCAGTTTATTCCAAGGAATCATTTAAGACTACAAAAATCTATATACTCTATAAATCTATATAAAAAAAGGGTTCCAAAAGTGTTCTTCGGTTATCCCCATAGGATAACCCTTTTTGGCTCCAGGTCAAACCATTTTGGGTTCTTCTGTGGAAAGGGTTCTACATGGAACCCAAAATGGTTCTACATGGAAATAAAAGGGTTTTACCTGGAACCAACAAAGGTTCTTCAAAGGGTTCTCCTATGGGGGACAGCCGAAGACCCATTTTAGGTTCCAGACAGCACCTTTTTCTCGAAGTCGTGTCAATCTAATAGAGTCATCAAGGCAGGACCCACTCATTTCATTCACACTGACACATAAGAAATGCCACATTATCCCCGTCAATAGTCGGAGTCGGATGATATCGTAGCACTGGATGTTCCAGGATTGTTCATTTTCTAGCTCACAAACTACATTCCTTTGCTGTCATGATTTATTTAATTCATTCTTGTCTCTCACTTTTGTCTCAGGTGATCTATTCAGCTCGCCTGTGTCCTGCTCCCAGAGACGAATCAAGTGCTATCCACCAAGCATGGGCTCTCACATGTGAGGAGAACCATCCTACTGCAGTTTGAACGAGCCCTACTGTCACCATTTAGATATTGGGAAGGCATATGCATTTGCCTGCTGTGATATCTTTTGTGGGTAACTACAGAAATACACTTGTTTACACTTGAAATACATGCGCTTGTTTGAGCATCTCCAAGACTTCATTCAATGTAGAATCAGTGTAACAGGTGACAAACAGATTATTCTACTATCGTAGAACTCTATTGTTCCCTTCAGGAGCCCAGGCTTTTGCCATTGATGGTGGAGTTCACATCTCTGGACAAGACAAGCTTTGGAATGCATTCTGCTAAGGCACTTGTCTCTCTCAACATCGTTCAGCTACATTGGTGATACGCCTATGAGGCCCGGGCACACAAATTATCCTGGAGAGAAGGGGGACTACTGAAGAATGAGTTGATGACAGTTCTACAGTCTCCATCAGAGGCCCAGGCTTTTGGCATAGAAGGTAAAGCTCTCATTTCCGGATTGCAACAGTGTGAGATTGTGCCCTCCACGCCACTTGATATACATTGATTGGTAGGTGACACTATATTTAGATACTTGAAATACTGACTGACACACCTTTGCTATTTGTCTCCGTACTCAATAAATGGTGAAACACTATTTGTGACGGTGTTCTTTGTTCGTAGGTACATTATGGGAAACATGTCTCACACTCAGTCATAGTAAGCAGAATATTTCATGTATTGCCAGGATTTTGGCAAAATCAACTTTTAGGTTAGTTAGGAGAGTTCATCATTTCAAACGCCCTAAATGTTCACTGAACATTTAGTATTCAAAACTCGAGCATTCATTTCCCAACTGCTTGTTTGGTAATCCTGCCTTTATCACTCTCCAGATATTATATTCCAATGTATCCAACATGATGCACACCCACCATTGTATTGGGCCGCTGCTATTTGGGAACTCCTCTGGTTTAGAAATCCTATTGTAGGGCACGTTGTACAACTGTTTTTTTTTTATAGAAGATTGTATTGGAAGGTACACTGTATGAGTAGGCTATGCTATATGTATTGGCTAATATACATATGCAGCTGTCATTTTTAAACCTCCGTTCTAGCATACAAGAAACACACACACACATATTCCTACAGTATCTACACGCTTGATTTGGGTTTTAGTGCAAATCATATGACTGAATGTTTCTTAAAGTCTGCAGCTAGTTGCTTGAAAGGAGACATATAATCAGGCCGAAACATGATTCAACAATTTCATTCACTGACAGAGAGGTAGTTAATGAAACACACTTTAACAGTTACAGTAGCTGGCTAGGCTAGTCTGTAACATTGGCTAGCTTTCAATATATTGGCAAAATGGTCAACAAAGTTACCTCTTCATATGATCAAGACAATTCGTATTGCATGCTGCATATTTCATGTGCACTAGAAAACGGCTTTTATCTTATTTCAGTCTACTAGCCAAAACATATAGCTAGCTATATCTGTTCCTCTTCATCAGACAACAGGTCGCATTTTCACAAGAGGCTGTGCCATTGGCTGCATTTATCACGAGGGGTATGTAGATCCTCAAAACGTTCTACAGCTGCACCACCGAGAGCATCCTGACCGGTTGCATCACTGACTGGTATGGAAACTGCTCGGCATCTGAACGTAAGACGCTACAGAGGATAATGCGTATGGCCCAGTACATCACTGGTGCCAAGCTTCCTGCCATCCAGGACCTATATACTAGGCAGTGTCAGAGGAAAGCCCAAAAGATTGTCCCGAGACTCCAGTCACCCAAGTCATAGACTGTTTTCTCTTCTACCGCACGGAAAGCCGTACCGGAGAGCCAAGTCTAGGACCAAAAGGCTTCTTAACAGCTTCTACCCCCAAGCCATTAGACTGCTGAACAATTAATCAAATGGCTACCGTACTATTTACATTGACACCCCCCCCCCTCTCCATTTGTTTTGTACACTGCTGCTACTCACTATATATTATCTATGCATAGTACAAATTAGCTCAACTAACCTGTACCCCCACACACTGACTTGGTATTGGTACCCCCTGTATATAGCCTCGTTACTGTTATGTTATTGTGTTACTTTTGATTATTTTTTACTTTAGTTTATTTCATAAATATTTTCTTAACTCTTCTTGAACTGCGCTGTTGGTTAAGGGCTTGTATGTAAGCATTTCACGGTAAGGTCTACACTAGTTGTATTCGGCACATGTGACAAACAAAGTTTAATTTGATTTGTACCAGAGTTCTGATTGGTTCAAGTTTAGTAGTTTGGCAAGTTTGAAATATACTTTTCATGAGCAAATGTGCAAGAATTGAAGGCGTCAACAAAATGTATAGCCATCAAAATAATGTTTTACTGTCATATACATAAAATCTGCTCCTCCCTTGACTCGATCGACTTCACGTTTTAAGGACTCGGCCCACCACCTATATCAAATCCAACCCAATCAAATGTTACAGTTGCAAATGTTACAAGTCGAAACGTTTACATACACTTGGGTTGGAGTCATTAAAACTTGTTTTTCAACCACATCATTTCTTGATAACAAACTATAGTTTTGGCAAGCCGGATAGGACATTACTTTGTGCATGACACAAGTCATTTTTCCAACAATTGTTTACAGACAGATTATTTCACTTATAATTCACTGTATCACAATTCCAGTGGGTCAGAAGTTTACATACACTTGACTGTGCCTTTAAACAGCTTGGAATATTCCACAAAATGATGTCATGGCTTTAGAAGCTTCTGATAGGCTAATTGACTTCATTTGAGTCAATTGGAGGTGTACCTGTGGATGTATTTCAAGGCCTATCTTCAAACTCAGTGCCTCTTTGCTTGACATCATGGGAAAATCTAAAGAAATCAGCCAAGACCTCAGGAAAAAAAACCTCCACAAGTCTGGTTCATCCTTGGGAGCAATTTCCAAACGCCTGAAGGTACCAATTTCATCTGTACAAACAATAGTACGCAAGTATAAACACCATGGGACCATGCAGCCATCATACCATTCAGGAAGGAGACACTTTCTGTCTCCTAGAGATGAACGTACTTTGGTGCGAAAAGTGCAAATCAATCCCAGAACAACAGCAAAGGACCTTGTGAAGATGCTGGAGGAAACAGGCACAAAAGTATCCATATCCTCAGTAAAACGAGTCCTATATCGACATAACCTGAAAGGCTGCTCAGCAAGGTAGAAGCTACTGCTCCAAAACTGCCATAAAAAAGCCAGTCTACTGTTTGCAACTGCACATGGGGACAAAGATCGTACTTTTTGGAGAAATGTCCTCTGTGAAAAACTGAGTTTAAATGTATTTGGCTAAGGTGTATGTAAACTTCCGACTTCAACTGTATTTGTCACATGCTTTGTAGACTAACAGTGAAATTCTTACTTACCCAACAGTGCAGAAAAAAAAAGAGAAATTAGAGAAAAATAATAACATGAGGAATAAATACACAATGAGTAATGATAACTTGGCTATATGCAGTACACTGGGTACCAGTACCAAGTCGATGTGCAGGTGTACAAAGTAATTGAGGTAGATATGTACGTATAAGGAGAGATAAAGTGACTTGGCAACATGATAGATAATAAACAGTAGCAGCAGTGTATGTGATGAGTCAAAACAGTTAGTCCTGAAAAGGGTCAATGCAGATAATTAAATCATTAACCAATAGCTAACCGGACTAACTATTTCGCTCTATTATGGCTTGGGGGTAGAAGCTGTTCAGGGTCCTGTTGGTTCCAGACTTGGTGTATCGGTACAACTTGCCGTGCTGTACCAATGCCTACATTAGGTTAGGGTTAAGGTTTGGAGTTAGGGTTAAGGTTATTAAGGGAAGGGTTATCTAACAATGCTTAGTAGTTGCAAAGCAGCTGAGTAACTAAAATACTAAAGTTGTCCATGATGATACTGGAAGACTCAACCTCAAGACGTTCATTAACCTCTCATTATGCACTTTTGTCTTAGGTAACCTACTGTCTGATGTAACCATACCTAACATATCATACATATGAGTGTCCCGGATTTCCATTTAATTTGTTGAGTCTAGTCTAGTAACGCACACTATTGTAAAGTAACATACTGTATCACACTAAATGGAGTGGCATGAATTTTTGTCAAATATAATATGTTTTGTTCTGAGACCAGGCTGCTCTTACCCCAGGCTATGGACTATCAGTCATGTTGTGAGATTCAAGAGAGAAATAGATTGAGGAAAGGATTTAAGAAATACTCCCCCCCCCCCACAATGTCGTTTTTTTTGTTGCAGTCTGTACCATCAAATAACAAATAGAATATGAGTTCATCTGCAATGATTATACATTCTATATGCCAGGATAAATGACGTAAAGAACAAAGGATTAGAAGACAGAACATTATAGCTTTGTGTTTTCATCAACTCGAGTAACAGTGGCAGCACGTTGTTTTAGGAGAGGCGATAAAATCTTCATTCCTGCGAACAAAATGCTTATATTTCATCGGAGTGGTTGGAACTTGATAAACTCTGCTGTTACAGCTGATCCTAATTACATTGATCAGTGTTAAATAGTGGAGAAGTGCAATAAAGGGCTTGGAAATAGCTAAATCAGCCCTTAAACACTCGCTGTCTACTCCAAGGAGTAATTATTTATTATTCTCACAATCAAACCAATTGGAATGGCTTGACCGCATATACACACAATCACACAGACACCGTAAGATGTACTCACATCTGCTGTACATGCAAATACACACGCACGCACGCACGCACGCACGCACGCACGCACGCACGCACGCACGCACGCACACACACACACACACACACACACACACACACACACACACACACACACACACTAATAACACATATTAATATATTTTGTGAAACAAACAAAAAACAACTTTTCTGAAGACTACATATTTGGCATTCATTTGGTATAAGGTCTTTAGGAAAGCAAAGCTGTGAAATTCCTAACGTACAGTAAATGTCCCGATATGCCAGACAATGTGCTACAGTATATGAATCTGGGTAAACCAGGACCATCAACACTTTGGGAGAAATGTTTATGCTTTCCTGGCAAAATATGAATTGTTATACTCAAAGGAAGTTCAACATAAATCATAACAGACAAATGGCTCAGTCATTGATTCTATCTACTCTCAGCCATTTCAATGCACACGTATCAGGAATAGAAGGAAATAAACACTATATTATATAAGTAAAGTAATAAATGCAATACTAAGGAAAATACTTGCACGTACATTTCACAGTCTGTAAAAGAAATCACAATGGCATTAATTTCAAATCAGTCACTATTGAACAAGCAGTTAACAGTTACCTAAAAATAGATATCACTATAATCTGAATGGCCTTATTAGGCAAACACAATTAAGACCAATTCAACACAGTGCATCAGAGGCAACCTACTTCTAAGGGTTGGGGGGGTACAGAATTTGAAACCATACGCTCTGTCTATGATAGCTACATCACACTACACGCTGAGAAAAAAAGGTGTTATCTAGAACCTGAAAGGGGTCTTCGGCTGTCCCCATTGGAGAACCCGTTGAGGGACCCTTTCCACAGAGGGTTCTACATGGAACCCAAAAGGGTTCTACATGAAAACAAAAATGGTTATCATATGGGGACAGATGAAGAACCCCTTTTGGAACAGTGGTAACCCAGAAGTGTACATAGGGGAGGGTTGGGACTGAGGTGTGTAGGCATGTGTGAATGCTGCATGTGTGTGTGTGTGTGTGTGTGTGTGTGTGTGTGTGTGTGTGTGTGTGTGTGTAAGGGCCAGCTGTTGCAGTTGGCTGTAGGCAGGGCTGCAAGTGATCTCATTTCAATCAGCAGACCACTTCACACACAACTACCTGGACACTGTTTAGAGGAAAGAACACTGCAGACACCTCCCCCTCCTCCCACACACACACGCACGCACGCACGCACGCACGCACGCACACACACACACACACACACACACACACAGGTTTGTAACATCTCCTTTCGACACAAACAGTGAGTATATAGAAGAAAATAGACCCGATTAACGTTGTCTCCCCCACTCCCCCTCCCTTCCTCTAGTAGTGGAAAAAGTACCAAATTGTCATACTTGAGTAAAAGTCTAAAAGTATTTGGTTTTAAATATACTTAAGCATAAAAAGTTAATGTAATTGCTAAAATATACTTAGGTATCAAAAGTAAAAGTAAAAGTATAAATCATTTCAAATTCCTTATATTCAGCAAACAAGACGGCACACTTTTTAAAAACATTTACGGATAGCCAGGGGCACTCTCCAAAACTCAGACATCATTTACAAAACAAAGCATTTGTGTTTAGTGTGTCCACCAGATCAGAGGCAGTAGGGTTGACCAGGGATGTTCTCTTGATAAGTGCGTGAATTGGACCATTTTCCTGTCCTGCTAAGCATTCAACATGTAATGAATACTTTTGCTTGTCAGGAAAAATATATGGAGTAAAAGTACATTATTTTCTTTAGGAATGTAGTGAAGTAAAATTCCAAGTTGTTAAAAATATTAATAGTAAAGTAAAGTACAGATACCCCCTAAAACTACTGAAAGAGTACTTGAAAGTATTTTACTTCACACCACTTCCCCCTGGGTAAAGGTGTCCTCTCAGGGCTAAGCCTCTAGGGACTTATCTTAGTGTAGACTGCCATCTTGTTGTCAATGCTGCAATGACAGATTCCCTTGTGGTTCCTACAAAATATTATTTTATGACCGGGATATGATGTCTCCTTACAGTACAGAGCCCTTTAATTCAAATCTGGACCTCAAAGCCAATTCCACTGCTCTTCCTCATTCTTCCCCTCTAATCAGGGACTGGTTTAGACCTGAGACAATTTATTCTCAGGTAGAACAGAAAACCAGCAGAAGTCAGAAGTCCGGACCTCGTAGGGTAAGAGTTGAATACCCTTTTATAAAGTATATTTTTTGGATGAGATGAGAGATATGGAAGAGATTTGCTGTGATCACTTGAACTGGCCTGTGTGATCTAGACTCTAGAGGTGTGAGAGAACATATGATCGTGTGAAAAACCCAGGCCGGGATCCAAGCAAATGCAAATAACAGACTTCTGCTGCGATTGACTTGCAAATAATGATTTCTGCTTAAGTCGACATTCACAGCATTAACAGCAAAAGTGGTCTCCGGGAATGTCTGGGAAATAGCATTTAAAAGGCTATTGCATTGGTTTAAAGGAAGGCTGTAGTATTTTGATGTTCAATAATACAAATGAATATATTGCTTGGTACGTACATTGTAGCCTGGGACTCAAATGCATAATGCACAGGAAAAGCACAGAAAGTTCAGTTGACCGCTGAGGCTTGTCTGAGCTATCAATCACAAATATCATGGAAAAAATGGAATGTTCTCACAGAGAAAGTATAACGTTAGAGAGTGCTCCAATTCTCTGACAAACAGTTCAACCATGACATTAACTCATTAAATACCATAACTCTATATCAAGCAATCCGTTAAGTGTTTTTAATTGAAGTCTCTCGCCCCCTTTGTTAATGCATCCATGACCGTGGCATCCCCCGAGGCATTAGCCTAGCTTAATGCTAATAGCCATGGAACAGTATTCATATCCGCCACACTGTCCCAAATAGCACCCTGGTCTCTACGTTGTGCACTACTTTGGATCAGAGTTCTATGGGCCCTGGTGAAAAGTAGTGCACTGCGTAGGGAACATTTTGGGACACAGGCTTTGTGTGTAAAAACAAGATGGTGATACAGCCTCCCAATCCCAAATAAAGTGCACAAAACAGAGGCAGGAAGTGTGTAGGGTATGACAATCACGCGTTCCTAAACGACCACGCAGGAAAGGAGATCCCAGTACAGCTTAACAGGCTGATGGGGTTAATTAAAAGAGGGAGATGGAGGGATGAAGCGGAGGAATGAGGGGGTGATTGTTAACGGGACATCTGGTCCGGGCTTGTTCCTGAAAGGGGGGGGGGTAGACACATACACACACGCACAAACAGGGACCTCTCTACCCCATGGCTGCTCCCCACACACACACACACACACATGCACACACGCACACACACACACACACTGGGAGCAGCTGCGGTCCTATGAGGTTATTAGTTGTAGTGACTAGTGACTCTACATGTGTATACAGTGGGTGTTGGCATGCATGGATGCAGAGATTGGAGACGTTCTACCCTTAGGGAAGGGATGTGGAACAGCTGAGATGACTGCTAAGACTTCAAATAGGCATTGTGGGTAAGAATACATAGTGTGTGTGTGTGTGTGTGTGTGTGTGTGTGTGTGTGTGTGTGTGTGTGTGTGTGTGTGTGTGTGTGTGTACCCATTTTAATGGGTAATAGATACAGTAAAATTTAAGAGCATGCACACACACACACACACACACACACACACACACACACACACACACACACACACACACACACACACACACACACACACACACACACACACACACTAGCCCATCCCTCCCTAATCATATAAGGCAGCAGCCCTTGTTAGCCCAGCCTCAGTGCTCCTACAGTTCACGTCATTAAGTCATTTGTCAGTTACAGCACGTCTCTGCCCACTTTTTCTTTTTTAATCCGCCATGTAACCAAGGTGATACAGGCGGGCAGGCGCCCCGGAGCTCAGTTCAAAGTCAGGCACTGGTGCAGAGTGCCCTAAGTGGTCAGGCTATAATACGTTGCTTCTCTCTCATGACATTTCCATAAGAGAGAGAGGAGGGAGGGAGGGGGGTTGAGGAAGAGACAGAGAGAGACAGAGAGAGAGAAGGGGGTGAGGAAGAGAGACAGAGAGAGAGAGATGGGGTGAGGGTGAGGGAGAGAGAGAGGGGAGAGAGAGACAGAGAGAGGGGGGTGAGGAAGAGAGAGAGAGAGAGGAATCAGAAGCCCTCTGTGTCGTGAAAACGACAGAAGAAAGAGGAGGCATTTCAATCTGTCATTTGAATATACAGAAACATGTCGTTATGCAGCATAGGAAGGTGAACAAAACACAATAGTTGCTTTGCAGTACTCCGTGCCCACTCGCTGCAAAAAAAACAACCCGACGTACAGACCGGTTGAGAGCTCTTTGTTGTGAAGCCTGCTACTTCACAGACAGAAAGACAGACCGAAAGACGGACGGACAGACACAGCAGAGAGTGAGACAGAGGGAGATGGAGACGCAGGGAGAGGGGAGAGTAGAGAGGCGAGAAGGAGGGAAGATGTCCTTAACATTCAAAAGGAGATCATTGAGACATCCAACTTTGACAGTATAAACTCTTTCACTGGCAAGGAGGAAACAAGGGAGAGGAGAGAGGAAAAGAGACAGCAAGATGCAGGAGAAGAAGGGAGGGAGAGAGAAAGGGAGAGAGGGGGAGGTCTGGCGGGTGGTGACAGTGGTGTATGTGGCTCTGATGTCTGTCTGACCTGATTGCAAATCAGCAGAGAAACCTCACTGGCCCAGAAGCACTTCCTCATGCAGAGAACCCTTACACACAAACAGGCGCTTTCGATCCCCTCTTTAATAAGACTGCTTAATCGTGGCCATACATGGAGGCCATAAGAGTCAAGAGACAAAGAGAGAGAAGGAGAGAGAGAAAGAGAAAGAGAGAGAGCATGTGTGTTTGCATGCATGATTGTGTGTGTATTCTTCAATGTGTGTGTGTGTGTGTGTGTGTGTGTGTGTGTGTGTGTAACTAAGCTAGTGGGGAGTTGGGTGTGTGTGTTGGGGGTTGCTGTTGGGGGGTTGGTGGTGGTGGGATCCAAGGCGCATTTGCAATTTAAAACACGGTTTGGTATAATGAAAATGTAAAGCAGTGGTTTTATTTTATTCAGTGTGGCAGGTTCAGAATCCCAGCGAAGCTCCACTCAAGCAATCAGTCCATTAATAATTGAATTTGGTTCAGGAACTGTGTGAGGCAAGCCTCGGCAAGCTTTTCTTCTCTTCTCAGCTGCTGACCCTAATATGGATCAGCCAATTAGACATCTTTATTTAATTGCTGGGCGACCCATCCTCACCACACAACGCTGCTCTGCTCTGCCACAGACTGGCGCGGGAGGCTGGCGCAGGGACAAGAGCTGGCACTGGGATAGGGGGCACCCCCTCCCCCTTTTCATGTAGTAAAAAGAGGGGGCCTTGATACTGAGCCCGCTAGGGAACAGGGCCTCACTAAACAAGAGCTGCTTCAATCAAACTCTTAGTCCAGACTGAAAATACTGGGATGGAATGAGGCCAGGGTTCTACGCTTTCGCTCTCTCATCTATACTATACACAAGCAAGTTCACACTTAACCACACACATACATTGTAACATGGCTGTGCAGTAAATACACACACCACACGTAATAATACTGTACCATGCTCCACGCGTACAGATTGACTAATAAGATCTCTCTCTCTCTCTCTCTCTCTCTCTCTCTCTCTCTCTCTCTCTCTCTCTCTCTCTCTCTCTCTCTCTCTCTCTCTCTCTCTCTCTCTCTCTCTCTCTCTCTCTCTCTCTCTCTCTCTCTCTCTCTCTCTCTCTCTCTCTCTCTCTCTCTCTCTCTCTCTCTCTCTCTCTCTCTCTCTCTCTCTCTCTCTCTCTCTCTCTCTCTCTCTCTCTCTCTCTCTCTCTCTCTCTCTCTGGTTTCCCTTTTCTATTGGCAACAGGTCACACGTCTTGCTGCTGTGATTGTACACTGTGGTATTTCACCCAGTGTACAAAATTGTGGGTCTGTGTAATCTGAGGGAAATATGTGTCTCTAATATGGTCATACATTTGACAAGAGGTTTGCGGCTTGCTCACTGAGTCTGTACATCGTCGAAGATTTCCTTAATTTGGTCTGTTTAATCTGTGTACTCTCTGTTTAGGTCCAAATAGCATTCTAGTTTGCTCAGTTTTTTTGTAAATTCTTTCCAATATGTCAAGTAATTCTCTTTTTGTTATCTCATGATTTGGTTGGGTCTAATTGTGTTGCTGTCTGTAGGCTTTGTTATGGAAGGTTTGGGAATCGCTTCCTTTTAGGTGGTTTTAGAATGTAACAGCTCTTTTCTGGATTTGATCATTAGCGGGTATCGGCCTACAGTAATTCTGCTCTGCATTATTTGGTATTCTACGTTGAACACAGAGGATATTTTTGCAGAATTCTGCATGCAGAGTCTCAATTTGGTGTTTGTCCCATTTTGTGAATTCTTGGTTGGTGAGCGGACCCCAGACCTCACAACCATGAAGAGCAATGGGTTTTATAACAGAGCCAGGCTATGGTTGTGTTTGGGGAGGAGTCAGGGATCAGTGCTCAATGACAACTGTGTTAACATTCTCCTCTCATTACCTCATTATTTACCCCCATGTCCCAATGAAGGAGTCACTAAATCACTCATATTTTCTCTCTCTCTCTCTCTCTCTCTCACACACACACACACCTGAAAAAAGTGATTTGTGCATCGATGACGTAGTTCCCACAGTGACCATACGTACATACCCCAACCTGAAGCCATGGATTACAGGCAACAGCTAAAGGGTATAGCTGCCGCTTTCAAGGAGCGGGACTCTAACCCGGACACTTACAAGAAATCCCGCTATGCCCTCCGACGAACCATCAAACAGGCAAAGTGTCAATACAGGACTAAGATCGAGTCGTACTACACCGGCTCCGACGCTCGTCGGATGTGGCAGGGCTTGCAAACCATTACAGACTACAAAGAGAAGCACAGCCACGAGCTGACCAGTGACACGAGCCTACCAGACAAGCTAAATTACTTCTATGCTCGCTTCGAGGCAAGCAACACTGAAGCATGCATGAGAGCATCACTCTTACACTCTGCGTAAGCCGATGTGAGTAAGACCTTTAAACAGGTCAACATTCACAAGGCCGCAGGGCCAGATGGATTACCAGAACGTGTACTCCGAGCATGCGCTGACCAACTGGCAAGTGTCTTCACTGACATTTTCAACCTGTCCCTCACTGAGTCTGTAATACCAACATGTTTCAAGCAGACCACCATAGACCCTATGCCCAAGAACTCTAATGTAACCTGCCTAAATGACTACAGACCCCAAGCACTCACGTCTCTAGCCATTAAGTTCTTTGAAAGGCTGGCATCAACACTATTATTCCAGAAACCCTAGACACACTCCAATTTGCATACCACCCCAACAGATCCACAGATGATGCAATCTCTATTGCACTCCACACTGCCCTTTCCCTTCTGGACAAAAGGAACACCTATGTGAGAATGCTGTTCATTGAGTACAGCTCAGCGTTCAACACCATAGTGCCATAAAGGCTCATCACTAAGCTAAGGACCCTGGGACTAAACACCTTCCTTTGCAACTGGATCCTAGACTTCCTGACGGGCCACCCCCAGGTGGTAAGGGTAGGTAACAACACATCTGCCTCGCTGATCCTCAACACAGGGGGCCCCTCAGGGGTGTGTGCCCAGTCCCCTCCTGTACTCAATGTTCACCTATGACGGCATGGCCAGGCATGACTCCAACACCATCATTAAGTTTGCCGTGTTAGGCCTGATCACCGACAACGATGAGACAGCCCAAAGGGAGGAGGTCAGAGATCTGGCCGTGTGGTGCCAGGATAACCACCTCTCCCTCAATGTGATCAAGACAACAGAGATAATTATGGACTACAGGAAAAGGAGGACCGAGCACGCCCCCATTCTCATTGACGGGGCTGTAGTGGAGCAGGTTGAGAGCTTCAAGTCCTTTGGTGTCCACATCAACAACAAACTAGAATGGTCCAAACACACCAAGACAGTCGTGAAGAGGACACATCAAAGCCTATTCCCCCTCAGGAGACTAAAAAGATATGGCATGAGTCCTCAGATCCTCAAAACGTTCTACAGCTGCAACATCGAGAGCATCCTGACTGGTTGCATCACTGCCTGGTTTGGCAACTGCTTGGCCTCCAAGTAGTAACACAATAAAATAACAATAACGAGACTATATACAAAGAGTACTGGTACCAAGTCAATGTGCAGTGTTAAGGCGGTAGCTGAGGTAATATAGTATGTTCATGTGGGTAGGGATAAAAGTGACGATCAGGATATATAATAAATAGAGTAGCAGCAGTGTATGTAAAGAGAGTGAGTGTGAAAGTGTGTGTGTGTGTGTGGCGTCAAAATGCATCAAATCAAAATCAAATCAAATGTATTTGTCACATACACACGGTTAGCAGATGTTAATGCGAGTGTAGCGAAATGCTTGTGCTTCTAGTTCTGACAATGCAGTAATAACCAACTAGTAATCTAACTAACAATTCCAAAACTACTACCTTATACACACAAGTGTAAATGGATAAAGAATATGTACATAAAGATATATGAATGAGTGATGGTACAGAACGGCATAGGCAAGATGCAGTAGATGGTATCGAGTACAGTATATACATATGAGATGAGTATGTAAACAAAGTGGCATAGTTAAAGTGGCTAGTGATACATGTATTACATAAAGATGCAGTAGATGATGGTGGAGATCAGTAGATCGTGGTGGAGATCTTTGTGGGCTATACTCAGCCTTGTCTCAGGATGGTAAGTTGGTGGTTGAAGATATCCCTCTAGTGGTGTGGGGGCTGTGCTTTGGCAAAGTGGGTGGGGTTATATCCTTCCTGTTTGGCCCTGTCCGGGGGTGTCCTCGGATGGGGCCACAGTGTCTCCTGACCCCTCCTGTCTCAGCCTCCAGTATTTATGCTGCAGTAGTTTATGTGTCGGGGGGCTGGGGTCAGTTTGTTATATCTGGAGTACTTCTCCTGTCCTATTCGGTGTCCTGTGTGAATCTAAGTGTGCGTTCTCTAATTCTCTCCTTCTCTCTTTCTTTCTCTCTCTCGGAGGACCTGAGCCCTAGGACCTGAGCTCCAGGACTACCTGACATGATGACTCCTTGCTGTCCCCAGTCCACCTGGCCATGCTGCTGTTCCAGTTTCAACTGACCTGAGCCCTAGGACCATGCCCCAGGACTACCTGACATGATGACTCCTTGCTGTCCCCAGTCCACCTGGCCATGCTGCTGCTCCAGTTTCAACTTCCACCTGACTGTGCTGCTGCTCCAGTTTCAACTGTTCTGCCTTATTATTATTCGACCATGCTGGTCATTTATGAACATTTGAACATCTTGGCCATGTTCTGTTATAATCTCCACCTGGCACAGCCAGAAGAGGACTGGCCACCCCACATAGCCTGGTTCCTCTCTAGGTTTCTTCCTAGGTTTTGGCCTTTCTAGGGAGTTTTTCCTAGCCACCGTGCTTCTACACCTGCATTGCTTGCTGTTTGGGGTTTTAGGCTGGGTTTCTGTACAGCACTTTGAGATATCAGCTGATGTACGAAGGGCTATATAAATAAATTTGATTTGATTTGATTTTGATGATATAGAGTACAGTATATACGTATACATATGAGATGAATAATGTAGGGTATGTAAACATCATATTAAGTAGCATTGTTTAAAGTGGCGAGTGATATATTTGACATCAATTCCCATCAATTCCCATTATTAAAGTGGCTGGAGTTGAGTCAGTGTGTTGGCAGCAGCCACTCAATGTTAGTGGTGGCTGTTTAACAGTCTGATGGCCTTGAGATAGAAGCTGTTTTTCAGTCTCTCGGTCCCAGCTTTGATGCACCTGTACTGACCTCGCTTTCTGGCTGATAGCAGGGTGAACAGGCAGTGGCTCGGGTGGTTGTTGTCCTTGATGATCTTTATGGCCTTCCTGTGACATCGGGGGGTGTAGGTGTCCTGGAGGGCAGGTAGTTTGCCCCCGGTGATGCGTTGTGCAGACCTCACTACCCTCTGGAGAGCCTTACGGTGGTGGGCGGAGCAGTTGCCGAACCAGGCGGTGATACAGCCCGACAGAATGCTCTCGATTTTGCATCTGTAGAAGTTTGTGAGTGCTTTTGGTGACAAGCCAAATTTCGTCAGCCCCCTGAGGTTGAAGAGGCGCTGCTGCGCCTTCTTCACGATGCTGTCTGTGTGGGTGGACCAATTCAGTTTGTCTGTGATGTGTACGCCGAGGAACTTAAAACTTACTAACCTCTCCACTACTGTCCCATCGATGTGGATAGGGGGGTGTTCCTTCTGCTGTTTCCTGAAGTCCACAATCATCTCCTTAGTTTTGTTGACGTTGAGTGTGAGGTTATTTTCCTGACACCACACTCCGAGGGCCCTCACCTCCTCCCTGTAGGCTGTCTCGTCGTTGTTGGTAATCAAGCCTACCACTGTTGTGTCGTCCGCAAACTTGATGATTGAGTTGGAGGCGTGCGTGGCCACGCAGTCGTGGGTGAACAGGGAGTACAGGAGAGGGCTCAGAACGCACCCTTGTGGGGTCCCAGTGTTGAGGATCAGCGGGGTGGAGATGTTGTTACCTACCCTCACCACCTGGGGGCGGCCCGTCAGGAAGTCCAGTACCCAGTTGCACAGGGCGGGGTTGAGTTTGGAGGGTACTATGGTGTTAAATGCTGAGCTGTAGTCGATGAACAGCATTCCCACATAGGTATTCCTCTTGTCCAGATGGGTTAGGGCAGTGTGCAGTGTGCAGTGTGGTTGAGATTGCATCGTCTGTGGACCTATTTGGGCGGTAAGCAAATTGGAGTGGGTCTAGGGTGTCAGATAGGGTGGAGGTGATATGGTCCTTGACTAGTTAAAAAAATATATATATATTTTACCTTTATTTAACTAGGCAAGTCAGTTAAGAACAAATTCTTATTTTCAATGACGGCCTAGGAACAGTGGGTTAACTGCCTGTTCAGGGGCAGAACGACAGATTTGTACCTTGTCAGCTCGGGGGTTTGAACTTGCAACCTTCCGGTTACTAGTTCAATGCTCTAAGCACTAGGCTACCCTAGTCTCTCTGTGTGTGTGTGTGTGTGTGTGTGTGTGTGTGTGTGTGTGCACTTTGTGTGTGTGAGCATATGTAGTGTGTGTGCATGTGTGTGAGTGTCAGTATAGTATGTGTGAGTGTGTGGGTAGTGTCCAGTGAGTGTGCATAGAGCCGGTGCAAGAGAGTCAGTGCAAATAAAAATGGGGTCAATGTAAATAGTCAGGGTAACCATTTGATTAACTGTTCAGCTCTTATGGCATTGGGGTAGAAGCTGTTCAGGAGCCTTTTGGCGCTCCGGTACCGCTAGCTGTGTGGTAGCAGAGAGAATAGTCATTTGACTTGGGTGACTGGAGTCTGTCAATTTTTTGGGCCTTCCTCTGACAACACCTGGTATAGAGGTCCTGGATGGCAGGGAGCTCGGACCAAGTGATGTACTGGGCTGTCCGCATCACACTCTGTAGCACCTTACGGTCGGATGCCAAGCAGTTGCCATACCAGTCGGTGATGCAGACGGTGAAGATGCCCTCAATGATGCATCTGTATAACGTCTGAGGGCCCATGCCAAATATTTTCAGCCTCGTGAGGGAGAAGAGGGTTTGTCGTGCCCTCTTCACAACTGCATTGATGTGTTTGGACCCATGATAGGTCCTTTGTGATGTGGACACCCAGGAACTTGAAGCTCTTGAAGCTCCGCTCCACTACAGCGCAGTCGATGTGAATGGGGGAGTGATCATCCCTCCATTTCCTGTAGTCCACGATCAGCTCCTTTGTCTTGCTGACCTTGAGCGAGCGGTTATTGTCCTGGCACCAGATCGCTGACCTCCTCCCTATAAGCTGTCTCACCATCATGGTGATCAGGCCTACCACCGCCATGTCGTCGGCAAACTTAATGAGGGTGTTGGAGTCATGCACAGCCACATAGTCGTGGGTGAACAGGGAGTACAGGAGGGGTCTAAGCATGCATCCCAGAGGGGCCCACGTGTTGAGGGTTAGCGTAGAGGATGTGTTGTTGCCTACCCTCACCACCTGAGGGCGACACGTCAGGAAGTACAGGATCCAGTTGCAGAGAGAGGTGTTTATTTCCAGGGTCCTTAGCTTGGTGATGAGCTGTGAGAGCACTATGGTGTTGAATGCTGAGCTGTAGTCAATGAACAGGTGGTCTGCTTGAAAAATGTAGGTATTACAGATTGGGTCAGAGAGACATTGAAAATGTCAGTAAAGACACTTGCCAGCTGGTCAGCACATGCTCGGAGTACGTGTCCTGGTAATCCATCTGGCCTTGCGGCCTTGTGAATGTTAACCTGTTTAAAGGTCTTACTAACATTGGCTACAGAGAACGTGATCACACAGTCCTCTGGAACAGATGATGCTCTCATTCATGGCTCAGTGTTGCTAGCCTCGAAGAGAGCATAGGTCTTCTGATAGACTTGCGTTAATGTGCAGCTCACGGCTGGGTTTCCCTTTTTAATCCGTGATAGTTTGCAAACTCTGCCACATCCAACGAGTGTCACAGCCAGTGTAGTAGGATTCGATCTTAGTTCTGTACTGATGCTTTGCCTGTTTGATGGTTCGTCGAGGGCATAGCGGGATTTCTTATAAGCGTCCAGATTAATGTCCTCTCCTTGAAGCGGCAGCTCTTTATCTAAGAGAGGATTTTTCCTGTAATCCATGGCTTCTGGTTGGGATATGTACGTAGTGGCCGACATCGTCGATGCACTTATTAATGAAGCCAGTAACTGATGTGGTAAACTCCTCAATGCCATCGGATTAATCCCGGAACATATTTAAGTCTGTGCTAGCAAAAAAGTCCATTAGCTTAGCATCCGTTTAATTTGACCACTTCCATATTGAGCGCGTCACTGGTACATCCCGTTTGAGTTTCTGCTTGTAAGCAGGAATCAGGAGGATAGAGTTATGGTCAGATTTTCCAAATGGAGAACGAGTGAGAGCTTTGTATGATGTGTCTGTGTGTGGAGTAAAAGTGATTGCGAGTTTTTTCATCTCTAATTGCACAGGTGACATGCTGGTAGAAATTAGGTAAGAAGAATTTCAGGTTTCCTGCTTTAATATCACTGGCCACTAGGAGTGCTGCCTCAAGGTGAGCATTTTCTGGTTTGCTCATAGCCCTATACAGCTCGTTAAGTGCTGTCTTAGTGCCAGCATCATTTTGTGATGGTAAGTAGACACCTATAGTGTGGTAAATAGTATGGTCTACAGTTTATCATGAGGTATTCTAACTCAGGTGAACAGAACCTCAAGACTTTCTTGATATTAGAGATTGCGCACCAGCTGCTGTTAACAAAGAGACACACACCACCAACCCTGAGGTGTGTGTGCGTGTGAGTGTGTGTTAGTGGGGGTTGCCTGAGAAAATGCCCACATTACTCCCCTGGATGACAGGAGGAGAGAACCAGAGACAAAAACCCACTAATCTGCCAGCCTCACAGGACGCCAGTGAGCAGCATCATTTACACCACAGACAGAGTGATCCAACGTACGCTAGTTCAATGCCTCCCTGATTTGCACTGCACAACCTTGTTCCAGATAGAGATATTCAGACTGTCAGTATAAACTACTTCTGTTTTCATTTTGCATTTATTTCAATGCCAGACTCAGGGCATACATTTTTCATCACCTGCTAAGCTATGAATAAAAGATATATATATTTTTTTTAAAGAGCTGAGAGGGGAGGGGGAGAGGAGAGAGGGAAGAAAACTCTAACAGATGCGGTGCATGCGTTGCAACGTGCAGACACTGTGTGCATAACGAGAGGCTCGCTCTTTCTTTCTCTCCATCTCTCTCTTTCTCTCCCCTTCTCTCTCCCCCTCTTATTCCCAGCCATCTTAATGTTAACATGAGGGTTGCTGTAGTGTGCTGTAGCTGGGTGCAGGGTGAAGATGCCATAATGAGGGGGAGGCAGAGGAACATCTCACCTTGGCATTTTAGAAGATTATCTAAGAGGTGTATTCTCAGAGTGATTTATTTATCCCCCTCTCACTGCCTCTCTCTCCTTCTCTTCTTCCACCCTGCCACACTCTCTCTGTCTCTCTGTCTCTCTTTCGCTCTACTTTCCTCCCGCTCTCTCTCCGACAAGCAGGGTCTGGAGTGAGATGTTGGAGAGCCGGTGGAAAATCTTCACTCACAGAGCTGACAGATTCAGGTGTGGGGTAAAAGTAGGATGGAGGGGAGTAGGGGAGAAGAGAGGAGAGCAAAGGAGAGGAGAGGAACATGGAGGAGGGCAAGAGGGGAGAGCTGTTGAGTTCTCTATACATTGGCTCACATGATATTTGACCACTTCTATTCTCGGAGGCCATCAACTTGTTTCTCCCTCAACCACACAGTTACTGTATATGTTGCCAATGAGTAACAGAGAATAGCATTACGGCACGACACGCCATAAACCTGTTGCCTGCTGATAGGGCACCTCCTCCCATATGCTGTAGGAGGTTGGGTTGAGAATGACATATAAACTCAGCAAAAAGAGAAAAGTCCTCTCACTGTCAACTGCGTTTCATTTTCAGCAAACTTAACATGTGTAAATATTTGTATGAAGATAACAAGATTCCACAACTGAGACATAAACTGAACAAGTTCCACAGACATGTAATTAACAGAAATGTAATGATGTGTCCCTGAACAAAGGGGAGGTCAAAATCAAAAGTAACAGTCAGTATCTGGTGTGGCCACCAGCTGCATTAAGTACTGCAGTGCATCTCCTCCTAGTGGACTGCACCAGCTTTGCAAGTTCTTGCTGTGAGATGTTACCCCACTCTTCCACTAAGGCACCTGCAAGTTCCCGGACATTTCTTGGGGGAATGGCCATAGCCCTCACCCTCCGATCCAACAGGTCCCAGATGTGCTCAATGGGATTGAGATCTGGGCTCTTCGCTGGCCATGGCAGAACACTGATATTCCTGTGTTGCAGGAAATCACGCACAGGACGAGCAGTATGGCTGGTGGCATTATCATGCTGGAGGATCATGTCAGGATGAGCCTGCAGGAAGGGTACCACATGTGAGTGTGCACAGTGTTGAGATTGCCTGCAATGACAACAAGCTCAGTCCGATGATGGTGTGACACACCACCCCAGAACGTGATGGACCCTCCACCTCCAAATCGATCCCGTTGCAGAGTACAGGCCTCGGTGTAACGTTCATTCCTTCGACAATAAACGTGAATCCGACCATCACCACTGGTGAGACAAAACCGTGACTCTTTGCTGGTCTGTTTGGCCCAGCGACGGTGGGTTTGTGTGTAATGTCTGATGAGGACCTGCCTTACAACAGGCCTACAGTCCAGCCCCTCTCAGCCTATTTCGGAAAGTCTGATCACTGATGGAGGGATTGTGCGTTCCTGGTGTAACTCAGGCAGTTGTTGATGCCATCCTGTACCTGTCCCGCAGGTGTGATGTTCGGATGTACCGATCCTGTGCAGGTGTTGTTACACGTGGTCTGCCACGGTGAGGACGATCAGCTGTCCGTCCTGTCTCCCTGTAGCACTGTCTTAGGGCATCTCACAGTACAGACTTTGCAATTTATTGCCCTGGCCACATCTGCAGTCCTCATGCCTCCTTGCAACATGCCTAAGGCACGTTCACGCAGATGAGCAGGAACCCTGGGCATCTTTCGTTTGGTGTTTTTCAGAGTCAGTAGAAAGGCCTCTTTAGTGTCCTAAGTTTTCATAACTGTGACCTTAATTATCTACCGTCTGTAAGCTGTTTGTGTCTTACAGACCGTTCCACAGGTGCATGTTCATTAATTGTTTATGGTTCATTGAACAAGCATGGGAAACAGTGTTTAACCCCTTTACAATGAAGATCTGTGAAGTTATTTGGATTTTTTCAAATTATCTTTGAAAGACAGGGTCCTGAAAAAGGGACATTTCTTTTTTTGCTGAGTTTAGAATGTAGAGGATATCTGTGTAACAAGTCACTGACATAACCTACACATTGAGGTGGATGGCATTGTTTCCCACCTTGTTATTTCTACAGGAGATATGGAAATACACACAACAGCACACACAGACAAATCAAACACGGCTATTTTGATATAATTCACTCAAAAATTGAATCCCCCTAGAGATTAGGCAGGAGTGTGAGAAATTGCTGGGGAAAGCCAGACAACATAGGCATTCTCTCTAAGCCCATGCAAACACAGGCGTACATACAGTACACCCACTCAGTGTCAGGACAGGGCCCAAACTACATGTACAGTATTGGAATAATAAACATGATACCAGTCAGAAAGATGCCTGGAGAGAGATGGAGGGATGTAACGAATATTGTTGGAAAGGGTAGGATACCTACCTGCTCTCTTTTTCAGGCTAGGAGATAAGAACGCAGTAGAGCAATAGCCTTTCCAGCACATTAGCTCCTGGTACAGAGAACAAGACCATGTCACTGCACGTGTGTGTGTGTGTGTGTGTGTGTGTGTGTGTGTGTGTTGTGTGTGTGTGTGTGTGTGTGTGTGTGTGTGTGTGTGTGTGTGTGTGTGTGTGTGTGTGTGTGTGTGTGTATGTGTCTCTCCACAGGAACATTGTTGCAGTGCTTGAGTGTAATGCAAACACAGGCTACCTGAGAAAAATAACCACTTAAATAGATGACAAGCCACAGTATATCCCCACAGCTCGTATACATACGTACATACATACATACATACATACATACATACATACATACATACATACATACATACATACATACATACATACATACATACATACATACATACATACATACATACAGGTTCATACATACAGGAGGCTGGTGGGAGTAGCTATAGGAGGACAGGCTCATTGTAATGGCTGGAATAGAATAAATGGAACGGTGTTTAACATCAAACATATGGAAACCAGTTTTAAACAAAACTTTGAAACAAAAGAATACACCTCAAACACATGGGCTTAAGAAAAAGAAAACACCTGTACCATGTCAGATATAGAGATGAAATGTATTCAATTTTGAGTTTGCATACATACATATACTTTATACACATCACAGAAGACTGAAATTTAACAAAACCTTTTCTTTATTTGACCCCTTTTTCTCCCCAATTTCGTGGTATCCAATTGTTTAGTAGCTACTATCTTGTCTAATCGCTACACAACCTATGTGTTTTAATAAAATCAACTATATGCATTGAGCTTGTCTGATGCTTTAAGCTTACAGTTTGATGAAATAAGACAAATGCCTCAAGAGGGCACCAGAGATCTAGATAACCAGAATATATATTTGTTTTACCTGACCCGACTATACTCCTCCAGCTCCAGTTGGCTTTCACAGATTCTGCCGTTACTCTCCTGAAGTTGCCGGAAATAGATCACAGGAGGAGTCGGCAACCTTTCTCATGTAGAATGACAATTTATCTTAGGATTTCTACTGATCTGCGTGCCAGTTATGGTTTTCAAATGCACATTTTCATGAAACAGTTTAAAATAATTTATAATAAACTCTTCATATATCAAAATCATGGAAATGTGGTTAATTGAAATTCTATCCAAATCTAAATGAAAATGATACCAAGTAACTTCTATTGTCATTGCCAACTATGTAAAAATAGCCTACATAAAGCCAACAAATAAAAACATTGCAGCCTGCAGGTAGAAAATATCCTGATAAAATCAAATATAATATAAATCACATTGACTACACATGGACTACACATTGGCTGACGGGTACTGTGTATATATATATATACACACACACACATATATAAACAGTAATTACTGTGTATGTACTGTACTGTACAGTACCAGTCAAAAGTTTGGACACACCTATTTATTCAATAGTTTTTCTTTATTTTTTACTATTTACTATTATTTTACTATTACTATTTTCGAAATTGTAGAATAGTAGTGTAGACATCAAAACGATTAAATAACACATATGAAATCATGTAGTAACTGAAAAAGTTTTAAACAAATCAAAATATATTTTATATAAGTAGTCACCCTACTTCTGCAAAGCAGCCACCAGCTTTGCACACGCTTGGTATTCTCTCAACCAGCTTCATGAGGCAGTCACCTGGAATGCATTTCAATTAACAGATGTGCCTTGTTAAAAGTTAATGTAGAATTTCTTTCCTTCTTAATGTGTTTGAGCCAATTAGTTGTGTTGTGAAAAGGTAGGGGTGGTATACAGAAGATGGCCCTATTTGGGAAAATACCTCCATAATGGCAAGAACAGATCACATAAGCAAAAGAGAAACGACAGCCCGTCAATTTTGCAGTCGCAAAAACCATCAAGCGCTATGAAGAAACTCATAAGGACCGCCACAGGAAAGGAAGACCCAGAGTTACCTCTGCTGCAGAGGAGAAGTTCAGTAGAATTAACTGCACCTCAGATTGCAGCCCAAATAAATGCTTCACAGAGTTCAAGTAACAGACACATCTCAACATCAACTGTTCGGAGGAAAAAGCGTGTATCAGGCCTTCATGGTCGAATTGCTGTAAAGAAACCACTACTAAAGGTCACCAATAAGAAGAAGAGACTTGATTGGGCCAAGAACCACCAGCGATGGACATGAGACCGGTGGAAACCTGTCCTTTGATCTTATGAGTAGAAATTTGAGATTTTTTTCCGACTTCAATTGTATATGGCATCATGAGGAAAGTAAAATTATTTGGATATATTGAAGCAACACCTCAAGTCATGAGTCAGGAAATTAAAGCTTGGTCGCAAATGGGTCTTCCAAATGGACAATGACCCCAAGCATACTTCCGTATGCTTCCGTATGGCCCAAGAACAACAAAGTCAAGGCATTGGAGTGGCCATCACAAAGCCCTGACCTCAATCCTGTAGAAAATGTGTAGGCAGAACTGGTTAAGTGTTTGCGAGCAAGGAGGCCTACAAACCTGATTCAGTTACACCAGCTCTGTCAGGAGGAATGGGCCAAAATTCACCCAACTTATGGTGGGAAGCTTGCGGAAGGCTACCCGAAACGTTTGACCCAAGTTAAACAATTTAAAGGCAATGCTACCAAATACTAATTCAGTGTATGTAAACTTCTGACCCACTGGGAATGTGATGAAAGAAATAAAAGCTGTAAGAAATAATTCTCTCTACCCACTATTCTCACATTTCACATTCTTCAAATAAAGTGGTGATCCTAACTGAGCTAAGACAGGGATTTTTTACAATGATCAAATGTCAGGAATTGTGAAAAACTGAGTTTAAATGTATTTGGCTAAGCTGTATGTCTGTAAACTTCCGACTTCAACTGTGTTGAATATGTATATATATATATATATATATATATATATATATATATATATATATATATATATATATATATATATATATATATACTGTATATACAGTGGGGCAAAAAAGTATTTAGTCAGACACCAATTGTGCAAGTTCTACCACTTAAAAAGATGAGAGAGGCCTGTAATTTTCATCATAGGTACACTTCAACAATGACAGACAAAATGAGAAGAAAAAAAATCCAGAAAATCACATTGTAGGATTGTTAATGAATTTATTTGCAAATTATGGTGGAAAATAAGTATTTGGTCAATAACAAAAGTTTATCTCAATACTTTGTTATATACCCTTTGTTGGCAATGACAGAGGTCAAACGTTTTCTGTAAGTCTTCACAAGGTTTTCACACACTGTTGCTGGTATTTTGGCCCATTCCTCCATGCAGATCTCCTCTAGAGCAGTGATGTTTTGGGGCTGTTAATGGGCAACACGGACTTTCAACTCCCTCCAAAGATTTTCTATGGGGTTGAGATCTGGAGACTGGCTAGGCCACTCCAGGACCTTGAAGTGCTTCTTACGAAGCCACTCCTTCATTGTCCGGGCGGTGTGTTTGGGATCATTGTCATGCTGAAAGACCCAGCCACGTTTCATCTTCAATGCCCTTGCTGATGGAAGGAGGTTTTCACTCAAAATCTCACGATACATGGCCCCATTCATTCTTTCCTTTACACGGATCAGTCGTCCTTGTCCCTTTGCAGAAAAACAGCCCCAAAGAATGATGTTTCCACCCCCATGCTTCACAGTAGGTATGGTGTTCTTTGGATGCAACTCAGAATTATTTGTCCTCCAAACACGACGAGTTGAGTTTTTACCAAAAAGTTATATTTTGGTTTCATCTGACCTTCTGGATCATCCAAATGCTCTCTAGCAAACTTCAGACGGGCCTGGACATGTACTGGTTTAAGCAGGGGGACACGTCTGGCACTGCAGGATTTGAGTCCCTGGCGGCGTAGTGTGTTACTGATGGTAGGCTTTGTAAACCCTACATCTAACATATAAGCTTGAAAGAGCATTTGAACAAATTCAGGACCTGAGAAAAAGTACAGAGAAAAACTTTTCAGGACATTCAGGTGAAATGATAGGACTTTGGGGTCCTGATAATGTAGGAAACACACACACACACACACACGCACACACACGCGCACACGCACACACACACACACACAACCCACCCTTCATGGCACAACTCTGTGTTGTTGTCTGTGTCACACTGCTTTGCTTTATCTTGGCCAGGTCGCAGTTGCAAATGAGAACTTGTTCTCAACTGGCCTACCAGGTTAAATAAAGGTGAAATAAAAAAATAAAAACACACACTGCCCCCCTTCCCCCTCTCTCACACACACACACATGCCAGGAGGTTGTACTTTATGTGCTGGTAAAATTCATCTCGTTAGAAAGGAGGTAATATATTCTACCAGGCCCAGTGTTCCTCGTAGCAATTTAAAATAATTATTGTGAGACCTGATGCTAGATGTCAGGCTCAGCTTCTGAATCTCAATGAGGGACTGAGTGTGAGAGTGAGCGACTATACCTGCTGGAAGCCATGTTGGGGACCACCCAAACAGGCTCACACACACCCTCCTCTAGAAGGGCTGGATTATGGTAATAGAGGAATGGAATATTCCCAGAGCACAGGACGATGCATGGGAGGCAGACATGTGCTAGTTGAACCTCAAACTTCACAGCACCCTAGAGAAAAACACAATATAGAGAGAGATGAAGGAGCAGGGTAGGAGCTAGAGGGAGGTATAGAGAGAGATGAAGGAGCAGGGTAGGAGCTAGAGGGATGTATAGAGAGAGATGAAGGAGCAGGGTATGAGCTAGAGGGAGGTATAGAGAGAGATGAAGGAGCAGGGTAGGAGCTAGAGGGAGGTATAGAGAGAGATGAAGGAGCAGGGTAGGAGCTAGAGGGAGGTATAGAGAGAGATGAAGGAGCAGGGTAGGAGCTAGATGAAGGTAGAGAAAAAGAGGAAGACGAGGGAGGAGTATGTATATCAGGGAGAGAATTGGGGTCCCTCGTGCGCTAACAAGGTCTGAGAAAATGCCCTCCTCAGTAGAGTGACACAGGAAGAGAGGAAGAGAGGTAGGGAATGGATGAAGAGAGGGGGTGAGAGAGGAGAGAGAGCAGTGGAAGATGGAGAGAGGGAACAGAGAGGTTGAAATAGTGTCAGGCAGAAGATGAAGTGGCAGGTGGAGTGTCCAATTAGATATCTGTGGGAGTGGAGAGAGAGAGTATGTAAGAGAGGGAGATAGACCTGCTAGTTATGACATGTTGCCCATCCTCTTCCTCCTCTTCTTTTCATCTCCTCCCCTCCTCTACCCTACTTCCCTCGATTTACTTCTCTCCTCCTCCTCTCCTCTTCACGTTCTACTCTCATCCTCCTCTCCTGTCTTCCCATTAGGAGGACAGGTACAGGCCAGGAGTAGCTGGCATCTGCCTCTCACTCTGCCATTCCTCTTCCTCCCTCTGCCAGGACTGCTTAATCAAATTAGCCATCTCCTCTCTCTCTCTCTCTCTCCCATCCTCATACTCATTTACTCTCTCTCTGTCTGTCTGTCACACACACGTAGGCACATAAACACACATTGGGGTGCACACACACACAGTCCTCCAACCCTTTCAGGATCTTTCTATTCCACTTGAGTCCTGTAGACGTGAGTCTTTCTATCTCATGCCACCTCTCTCTCTCTCTCTCTAATTCAATTCAAGGGATTTATTGGCATGGAAATGTATGTTTACTTTGCCAAAGCAAGTGAAATATATAATAAATAAATGTGAAATAAACAATAAAAAATATTACAGTAAACAATACACTTACAAAAGTTCCAAAAGAATAAAGACATTTCAAATGTCATAATGTGTTGTATTGTATTTACAATGGTGTTTGTTCTTCACTGGTTGCCCTTTTCTTGTGGCAACAGGTCACAAATCTTGCTGCTGTCATTGCACACTGTAGTATTTCACCCCTGTAGATAAGGGAGTTTATGAAAATTGTATTTGTTTTTGAATTCTAATATGATCATACATTTGCAGAAGGTTAGGAAGTGCAGCTCAGTTTCCACCTCATTTTGTGGGCAGTATGCACTAGCCTGTCTTGAGAGCCAGGTCTGCCTACGGATTTGATCATTAGCAGATATCGGCCTTATTCTGCTCTGCATGCATTATTTGGTGTTTTACGTTGAACACCAATGATATTTTTTGCAGAATTCTGCATGCAGAGACTGGTGAAAGTCTGGTTGGTGAGAGGACCCCAGACCTCACAACCATGAAGGGCAATGTGTTCTGTAACTGATTCAAGTATTTTTAACCAGATCCTATTTGGTATGTCAAATTCCTTTTTATGGCACAGAAGGCCCTTCTTGTCTTGTCTCTCAGATCGTTCACAGCTTTGTGGAAGTTACCTGTGGCGCTGATGTTTAGGCCAAGGTAGGTATAGTTTTTTGTGTTCTCTTGGGCAACGGTGTCAAGATGGAATTTGTATTCGTGGTCCTGGTGACTGGACCTTTATTGGAACACCATTATTTTTGTCTTGCTGAGATTTACTGTCAGGGCCCAGGTCAGACAGAATCTGTGCAGAAGATCTAGGTGCTGCTGTAGGCCCTCCTTAGTTGGGAACAGAAGCACCAGATTATCAGCAAACAGTAGACATTTGACTTCAGATTCTAGTAGGGTGAGGCCGGGTGCTGCTGACTCATCTAGTGCCCTCGCCAATTAGTTGATTATATATGTTGAAGAGGGTGGGGCTTAAACTGCATCCCTGTCTCACCCCCGGCCCTGTGGAAAAGAAATGTGTGTTTTTTTGCCAATTTCAACCGCACATTTGTTGTTTGTGTACATGGATTTTATAATGTCATATGTTTTACCCCAAACACCACTTTCCATCAATTTGCATAGCAAATTGCCAAATTTGAGTCGAAAGATTTTTTGAAATCAACAAAAGCATAAGAAGACTTTGCCTTTGTTGTGGTTTGTTTGTTTGTCAATTAAGGTAGGCAGGGTGAATACGTGGTAATTTAGTAAAAAGCCAATTTGACAATAGCTCAGTACATTGTTTTCGCTGAGGAAATGTATGAGTCTGCTGTTAATGATAATGCAAAGGATTTTCCAAAGGTTGCTGTTGACGCATATTGCACTGTAGTTATTGGGGTCACATTTGTCTCCACTTTTGTGGATTGGGGTGATCAGTCCTTGGTCCCAAATATTGGGGAAGATCCCAGAGCTGAGGATGATGCCAATTGGAATTTGTGGTCTGTATATTTTATCATTTCATTTTGGATACCATCAACACCACAGGCCTTTTTGGGTTGGAGGGTTTGTATTTTGTCCTGTAGTTCTCGCTCTCTCTCCACAGCTGAAGTGGTGTATGTATGTACGTGGCAACAGAAGATGTGAACGGTTACACTGGCAGGGCCAGGGCTGCATTTCATCTTAATTACACTTCCCTCATCTTCTGTTCGCTCTTTTGCCCGCGCTCCAAATGTCAACAGGATTTGGGCACATGGAGTGGCATCTGGTGCCACATCGCAAAACGCACACGGATACAAAAACCTCCCAGCATGCAGTTAACTTGGAGGGACGCCAGCCATCTAGCTAGCCAGGGCTCTGCCCGCTCCTTCACTAAGAGCTACAGCACCAGTCAAGTACCCACGCACCGCCCATGCCAGCACCTCCTACCCCGGGTGGCACCAGGCGATGACAGGGAGACAGAAGGTCTAGCCTTGTCTGCCTCGCCCTGCCCCCACCACATTCTGTACTGTAATGTACCACACCGTGCCAACCTATGCTAATCTACTGTACCAAGCACTGCAAGTGTGTACTGAAGTAAGTGCATAATGTATTGATTGTTGGCGTGTGTGTGTTTGTATGTCTGCGATTGCTTGTGGATGCCAATGGGAGTATGTGAGTGAGTGCTTGTGTGTGTGCATGTGCGCTTACAATGCTCTGTTCCCTTTGTTTGAGTACAGTATGTGTGTGAATACACCCCCCCCACCCCCCAAAAAAATCCTTTGCCTTTGATATAATTTAACTCTCTCTGATGGCACCAACAGTGGCTGGGCTCTGGGCTCCAAGCTATTACCGGCTTTTCAAGGTTTACAACGGAACGGGCATTTTCCCTGGAACAGCCAGTCAGTCAGTCAGCTAGCCTGCCAGGCAGATATAAAAGTGAGCATGTGTGTGAGTCAAAGCCAGGAGAGAGGGATAATTGACAACTGTGACCTTGGGAAGGGCCTTATCCAGCGAGGGAAGCGTACTGTTCACATCCTAGTGGTACTGTCTCTTTATATAGCAATATGAGATAAGGAGAGGAGGCAAGGAGAGGAGGCAAGGAACTTAAAAGAGAGGGCTGTGAGGTAGAAGGGTGAGGGAGAGACGTTGCTCTTGAACATGGCCTGAAGTAACACAAACTCAGTGCAAACTGCAGACACATACACACACAGGCACACATACACACACACAGGCACGCACACGCACCCTCTTCTCAGCCTCTCCTCCTCTCCTTAGCCCCCCCCTCTCCTTTCCTCCCAGGTCCTGTCCTCTCTTCTACTCAGTTTTGTCTATGCAGATTAGAGTTGACTCTCAATTACAGCCAGTCCCTTGGCGGAGATGACAGTCAGAGCCGGGCCCAGATAAAACACATCAGCCTCTCAAATGGCTCCGTTCAGCACCAGCGACGCCACATCATGGACTCCTATAATTCACTGAGGCTCCCGCCCCGCACCGACATATGTTCTATTCACAGATGCGTCACTCTTCATTTGTAATTATTTCCTCTCTCTCTCTCTTTCTCCCTCTCTCCCTCTCTCTCTCTCTCGCTCTCTCTCTCTCCCTCTCTCTCTCTCCCTCTCTCCCAATGTCGTGCTTGGTGGGAGATGGATCTAAGCGAGCGAGCCTGTTAAGACGACGTATGGTGTGGCTATGCTGACCTGTTCCAGAGTGTTAAGCCCTTCGTCATGGTCTCATGCAACTGCAGGAGGAAGGATGACAGCGAACAGCAGCTCCTGTCCCATTGTGTAGAATTAGACTGTATTAATGCTTCTTTCTCTGGGCACAGTACATGTGGAGACAGACAAATAAGGATTTGACTGAACAGAAAATCCATTTCTGTGCTGGTTTGGATATAGAGATGCTCCATGCTATCCTTTGGTGTGTGTCAATCTATTGAGCATGGTCATCATGGGATGATTACGCTGCATATGAAACACACACACACATGGCGTGTAGTGACTATTGTAGTCAACCTTGCTCAGTCATCCTATGAATCGTGTTGATGAGAGACCAGTGTGTGTGTGTGTGTGTGTGTGTGTGTGTGTGTGTGTGTGTGTGTGTGTGTGTGTGTGTGTGTGTGTGTGACTGTGTGTGATTGAATGCATGTGTGTGTGTGTGTGTGTGTGTGTGACTGTGTGTGATTGAATGCGTGTGTGTGTTTGTGTGTGTGTGTGTGCCTGTGTGTGATTGAATGCATGTGTGTGTGTGTGTGTGTGTGTGTGTGTGTGTGTGTGTGTGTGTGTGTGTGTGTGTGTGTGTGTGTTCTAACCAGTCTGGTCTGAGGTCACATTTTGGAGACCGTGTCAACAACCACTGAACCCACCCATGCTCCAGTACATGGGAGAGAGTACATTGGGAGTGTGAGCAGGATAAGGTGGGAAACAGGAATGATATCAGTAAGACGTAGCCTGCTTTAGCATCATGGTCTTAGGTTTTTACCAAGTTGCCCCCGAAGGAAAATGTCTGCATTTTGAATATAAATCCTCATCCACAATGTACTTATTCAACTTCAAACCAACATAACTAAAATTATTTGATTTTTTACAATGAACAATTGAACAATGTTTACGTTTTTGTGGGGCAGACAGTTCAATGAGGTGTGAAATGTTGCAATAAATTTAAAAAGGCTGGGAATCCATCCACTATGATATTTATGATACTACTGTCTTTGTTGGCCAGCTGCTACAGCATGGCATTGAAGAAAATGTTTTAACACTACAAAAAACAAACAATAATAGCAAAATACAGTATAAAATGTTTTCGGGAAAAAATAACAGTGACGTTTCTGTCAGAGACCATCACAAGAACATTCCCAAACATCTTCAAGGTTGTCTACAAGATAAATATATATATATATATATATGCGTATATATATATATATATATATATAAAGATATAAACTTCCATTAAAACGTGAGCAATTTTCTTCCATATCCTACTTTCAGAGCCATGGCCCCTGTCACAATAGCCTCCTGTCCCTGATAGTAACTGGCTGCCTGCACCCGTACGCCTGACTAGCATCACCACCCTGGATGGTTCCGACCTTGAATATGTGGACATCTATAAGTACCTAGGTGTCTGGCTAGACTGTAAACTCTCCTTCCAGACTCATATCAAACATCTCCAATCGAAAATCAAATCTAGAGTCGGCTTTCTATTCCGCAACAAAGCCTCCTTCACTCACGCCGCCAAACTTACCCTAGTAAAACTGACTATCCTACCGATCCAACACTCTACTCAGCAAACTGGATGCAGTTTATCACAGTGCCATCCGTTTTGTCACTAAAGCACCTTATACCACCCACCACTGCGACCTGTATGCTCTAGTCGGCTGGCCCTCGCTACATATTCGTCGCCAGACCCACTGGCTCCAGGTCATCTACAAGTCCATGCTAGGTAAAGCTCCGCCTTATCTCAGTTCACTGGTCACGATGGCAACACCCACCCGTAACACGCGCTCCAGCTGGTGTATCTCACTGATCATCCCTAAAGCCAACACCTCATTTGGCCGCCTTTCGTTCCAGTTCTCTGCTGCCTGTGACTGGAACGAATTGCAAAAATTGCTGAAGTTGGAGACTTTTATCTCCCTCACCAACTTCAAACATCTGCTATCTGAGCAGCTAACCGATCGCTGCAGCTGTACATAGTCTATCGGTAAATAGCCCACCCATTTTTACCTACCTCATCCCCATACTGTTTTTATTTATTTACTTTTCTCCTCTTTTGCACACCAATATCTCTACCTGTACATGACCATCTGATCATTTATCACTCCAGTGTTAATCTGCAAAATTGTAATTATTCGCCTACCTCCTCATGCCTTTCGCACACAATGTATATAGACTCCCTTTTTTTCCTACTGTGTTATTGACTTGTTAATTGTTTACTCCATGTGTAACTCTGTGTTGTCTGTTCACACTGCTATGCTTTATCTTGGCCAGGTCGCAGTTGCAAATGAGAACTTGTTCTCAACTAGCCTACCTGGTTAAATAAAGGTGAAATAAATAAAAAATAAAAAAAGATGGGCATGTAATCCTCCTGTTGATGTCATCCAAGAGGTAGTAGTGGGCAGAAAGTAGCATGTCAGTGGGAGTCTCTGTCACTCACTAACTCACAATCACACACACAGGACATTCTCAGAGCTTCTAAATGTGTGTGCACGTGCCTGTGTTTGTTTATGTGTGCACATGCTATGTGTTTGTGTGTGTGTGTGTGTGTGGCAGGGTCTGGGGCTCTGAATTAAGATGGGGGACACCTGGTCTTGGTCGGAAAGCGGGCTTCAGGCCACAGGGAACAGGGAGAGGCAGGGAGAACGCAGCACTCCATTTCCTCACCAAAGGGCCTTTTAATTTAGCCACACACAGATTAGACCCAACCTCACCGCATGACAGCACATACTATTACCAGCCAGGCATTAGGTAACCCTGAGTGGACAACCTGACAGTGTATATACAAAATGTTAGGACTTTGGGGTCCTAACAATGTAGGGACGGACGGACACACACACACACACACACACACACACACACACACACACACACACACACACAAACACACACACAAACACACATTATCTCTGGCTTTGCACTGCTCATTCACCAATTTGGAACCCAGAAACAAATGCGTGCAATGAATGATGCTCTCTGACCTGTTAACATCAGTTCCGGATGTTGGGAGAGACTGTTAATTCACCATCACATCTCTAAAGCTACCCAATCTCCCACATAACTCTCTACCTTTCTTACCGCTGGGGGGGGATGGAGTCTGCATCCCATCTAGGAGCCATCAGTCCTCATCCCAGCCACCCAGCCAGCAGGGCCCTGTACATTAGCTCTGTCCCCTCTCCTAATCCCCTGTCATTGGCGCTGTCACCACTCCCATTACCCCCATCACATTACTGCCACACACAGCCACATGGCCCAAGACCAGGGGTCCATCAGGCACACGTCAGAGTACCTTGCCCTGACACACGTTAATGCCTGGGGCTGGTAATGGGACCTAAGTGGGGGACATGTGAACACACATTTAGGCAGACACACACACACATGTTCACACGCACAAATGCACTCATATACACACACACACACACACACACACACACACACACACACACACACACACACACACACACACACACACACACACACACACACACACACAAAAGAATAGAGGCAGAGAAGGCATAAAGTGGGTATAAATTGAAATGGCAGTTTGCTTGGTGTCTGCTTTGCCTCATCACTATAATTGCAGCATGTCTGTCATCACCAGTGAATGTGAAAAAGTGTTTTCCTCAGCTGCTCCACTGCCTGTTTTGTTCGCTGCACTCGTGTAAAGTGGGACAAAATAAGTGTCATTCATTGAATGCTGCTATTCTCTGTCTGACAGCTTCATATTTACAAGGTGGGGTGGGGGGTGTCTCAATAGCCTTCGCTCTCTTAGTAAGGGCTTTGACAGATTGCTAAAATCCAGTCTCATACACACAGGCACACACACTTTTCCTTTGATTCAAATATGGGGGCTGCGGAGGGGGCATCTTGCCCCCCGGTGAAGGGGCAGGGCGCTCTGAGTGAATGGGTGCCCTCTTTAACCCTGCTCAGCTAGTGTCTCTGGGTTCATGGCTGCAACAAGCTCTCACAGCAGAATTATATGTTCATTCACGGCCTAGAAAAACCTACTTGAAGGTAACAGCTCCCACTTTTGCCCCTAGTGGCCGGTATTCATGTCATTTCCGATTGTCCTCAGACATGGATGGACTTCTAATAACGACTTGTATCACGGGTGACCTGGCTGTTTCATGGAGCTGATCAGATGACTCATACGAGAAGGCCACTCTCTCTCTCTCTCTCTCCCTCATACTCATTTTCTCTCTGTCTGTCACACACACACCAGCAGGCATGTCGTAAAAACACATACAGTCTCTCTCTCTCTCTCTCTCTCTCTCTCTCTCTCTCTCTCTCTCTCTCTCTCTCTCTCTCTCTCTCTCTCTCTCTCTCTCTCTCTCTCTCTCTCTCTCTCTCTCTCTCTCTCTCTCTCTCTCTCTCTCTCTCTCTCTCTCTCTCTCTCTCTCTCTCTCTCTCTCTCTCTCTCTCTCTCTCTCTCTCTCTCTCTCTGTTGCCATGGAAACAACCGACAAGCCAGGGATCCTCTTGAAAAAATATGTCTATTTGGAAAAGTGGGGAAAGTCCCGCCGAAAGTCATTCAACTCAGCTGAAGAGAAAGAGATGAGGTGCTCCTCAGGCTGGGTAGGTATAGGAGAATAGGAGAAGGAAACTAACTCAGTAAAAGTGTCAAAGTGGAGATAACTCTGTGCACTGCAACTGACACGAAGTGTCAACATAGCACAGTTAACATCTAACAAATTTAGGAAATAGTCTGTCACTCCAATTCCAATTTTCATTATACATCCTGAATTGACTCAGCTAAAATGGAATCGATCCCAACATGGCTACTACACGGTTTAAAAGGTATGCAGTATCTTGTAACAGACAGCACATAAAAGCACAGCCCATAATGTCATGCTTTTTTTTCATAGGCATTAGTGGACTCTCCTTCCTCTCGAGTCACCTCGTAGGAGCATCTTGTGTCCTTCGTCAAGAGCGCTAAGGGCAACATTTAATATGCAGTAATTAATGCTGACAACCTCCCTTAAATATATGGATCAAACATTTAATGAAGCTCACGTGGCTGAATTTTAAGCGTTTTGTCACTGAAATGACCGTTTCTCACTTCAAGGGTAATTGGAACCTCTGTATTATTCAATGTCATGGAGTGCCTAGTGAAAGTCTACACATCCATTGCGGTCTTCACATTTTGCCGCCTTAAAATGTAATCTAAAAAGGGATTCAATTCGATTATTCCCCATCCAGATCTAAACAACATACTCCACAATTTCAACGTGAAAGAAAATTATTTCCCCAAAAATAAGAAAATCCCCTCCCCCCAAAATAAGATGTCTTGATATCGTATATCTTCACACCCCAGAGTTAATACTTGGTGGAAGCACTATTGGCTGCAATTAAATTAAGATTCTAAAACGTTGCACAACTCTTCGGGCAACATATATTCATTGTTTTGTCAAAATTGCTCAAGATTATTACATTTGTTTGGGAAATCATTGATGGAGAGTAATATTCAAACCTTGTCTCTGATTTTAAAGCTAATTTAAAATCAGGACTGAGACGACCACTTAGGAACACTCAACACCTATTGGAAAGCCACTGTGGTGTGTTTATGGCATTAACATGTGCAATTGTCCCGCTGAAAAAAAAGTCAGACTTATGCCAGGGTTTTCAGAAGACTGAGGTGGGTTTTTCCTCTCATAATTCTTTTGATCCTGACAAACTCCCCAGTCCATGCCAATGACAAGCATACCCATAACATGGTGCTGCCACCACCATACTTGAAAGCACAGAGGATTTCACTTTGTGTGGTTTTATTGGATATGACCAAAACCTGAGGCTTTTAATTTAGGCCAAAAAGGTAATTTATTTGCAGTGTTGTCTTGCAGTATTACTTATCAGCCTCATTTGTCCTCTGTATTTTCAAGTATTGTGGTGGCATCATCATGTTATGAGTATTTTCCTCGCCTGCAGGGACTGAGGAGTTGGACAGGATCAAAAAAATATGAAAGGAGCAAACCCCAGGTAAAAAGTTACAGGAAAACCCGCAGTGTTCTTTTTGAAAACCCTGGGACAGTTGTATTTTTTATTGGGACAATTGCACAAATGTTAATGAGGTGATGAGAGTGTTCCTGAATGGTCCAGTCCCAGTTATGACTTAAGTATGCTTGAAAATCAGAGACAATGTTAGAATATTGCTGTCCATCAATGAATCCCAACCAAATGTACTGAGTAATCTACCAAGGTCTATGGCAGACACCATGGCTGAGTCCCAATATTATCTCCTTCCTCCTGAAGTGTACACTCGTTCACTATTTCCCACAAATCGAAACGCACCGGATTGGTGATCATGAGACTAGATGGAGTTTCCACCATATTTCATATACCAGTAATTTCCTTTCAAATCAGTGAAGGGAAAGTGAACAAGTGCCCAGTTTGTGAGAAAGGAGAGAATATTGGGATAAACCCCATGAACAGGAGCTTGCACATAACCATCAAATCTAAAAAAAAAAATGAAACGAAACCGCTTGGAGTTATAGGGTAAGGAAAGACTTGGAAGCTCCGAAACAAAATAAAGATAGCACAGCATATCAACATGACACTTACACTCTGTACATATACGACTGCAGGTGTGATATACAGGAACCTTTTAGCAGGAGTGTGGTGGTATGCAGTGTGTCTTAGCCTTGAGAATGCTCTGGGCATGACAGACAGAGTTGACCTTTTGACCTCCCAGTAGCCCAGCCCCTACCTGACCACTACCTGACCAGTGAGCTAGCCACAGCGGCAGAACTAGCCTCGTCACCAGTGTAATTCCCTTTATATTTCAATAATAGATGAGATTTGAATCTACAGTACCCGGGAGAGGTACTGATAGAGGACTCATTGAGGACAGATGAGCACTGAAACACACAGGGACACACTCACACACTGCACTGACTACTCAGGTTTTTCCTTTCCCCTTTCACACTCCAAATCGTGACACATATATTGTATACCATCGTTGTATACAATGCATACTGTAGAACACGCTTTACACATCTGAAGGATAAAAAATATATATATTTCCAGCACTTATTTGGATGTACTAAGCGTCTAACGCAGAACATATTTAACTGGTTCGTATGGGAAACAATTTGTTCCCTTGTGAATCAATATTTGTTGATACAATTTATACCTGTAGATGACAATATTGTGTTGGATGCTAGAAACAGTAGCGGTGAATAAGTCTGTCTGTCTGTCATTGTGATGTGAGGTGAGGTGTACGGTAGTGGGAAAAGACCCCTCTGGCTTAAAGCATCACACATGTTAAACTCTATTAAATTATCAAGACTCCAATATTAAAATAATAACATTTACCTCGAGTAAATGGTTTTTACTTCCCAGATCAATACGACCACTCTATAACGCCAGAGCATTATTATACAACAATAAGCAGGACCCTGTTGCATTTTACAGAACATTAGATTAAAAAAAACACACATTACGGATGAAATCCTTTCATATCAAATGTCATAGATTCCCATAGGACGTAATATGGTTACATCACTAATGGGGAGATTTAGTCTTTATACAGAACAGATTACCTTAACGTCATGTAATGAAAAACCGCTCACCCAAGTCTGACTTTGTGTTTGCACATGTTCCTTAAAACCCTCTGAACACTGGTGAAGAGCTATTAGACATCTCTCGAGTGTAACCTTTCTCATCCCAGGTTTAGGAGTCGTAAGTGGCTGTCCAACGACTCAAGGTTCAGCCTTAATTGCCTCACCATATCATGTTGAAAATACGAGTAAACCAATGGCCCTGTCCAAATGGAACACGGGCACACCCGAGGAGACCGAGAATACGCGGACGGGATAAATAATCAAATACAACGCCGTCCCTCAAAACTCTTTTGTCTTTCTTGTGGCGATGGAGGTACAAAAGAGAAGGAAGGGGGAAAAAAATGAATGCTGAAGGCCCCTGGCTATCTGCGGCCCCGGTGAAGGCTAAGGCCTTCTCTGATGAGGGACACACTGAAGGTACTCTCCATTCAGAGCTCATTCAATGCAGCCTGATTACATTTTTTTTTTTTTGGGGGTCACTTGGACTTTTTTGTTTGTTGTGACATCTCCTCTGGCTTTATGCGGTCGCGGTGCTCCTGACAAAGGCGGCTGGGTCCCTGGTAGGATGGCGGAGAGGAGGGGAGAGGTGAGGAGAGACAGTTTGGGGGAGGGGACATGGAGAGGGACCAATCAAGGCTGTTCCCTCTATAGAGCAGTTTGGAGATGTTCCTCTTAATGTTAGTACTGTTTCTCCCTCTCTGTCGCTACACTTTCTTCAGCTGATGAGATAGATAATATTAAGGGGCGAAAACACCACGTGAGTGAGAATGCAATGTTTCATGGCGTCAGCAGGTTAGCTTGGCGTTAGCAATAGTCACTATGGCTAATGTCTGGCTAATGTCCGGCTAGCTGTGCTGACGCACACCTGATGACCTTGATGACCAACTCATGACCTGGTGATTTGGACAGCGAGCTATCAGGGCGTGGACCCCTCGCCCCTTTCAACCCTGGTGGGTCATTATGTGTGAGTGAGGACAAGTAGGTGCGCACAAACACACACGCACTGTTTCGTTATGGACAATACACTCAATAGCATCCAACAGAAAAGGTATGCAGAAAAGGTATCCATCTAACTGGAAAACACTTGCTTGGAGCCCAACATACACTGAGCGTACACCACATAAGGAACACCTTCCTAATATTGGGTTGCACCCTCTTTTTGCTCTCAGAACAGCCTCAATTTGTCTGGGCCTGGACTCTACAAGGTGTCGAAAGCGTTCCACAGTGATGCTGGCCAATGTTGACAGTTGTGTCAAGTTGACTTGATTGTCCTTTGGGCGGTGGACCATTCTTGATACACACAGGAAAGTGTTGAGCGTGAAAAACCCAGCAGCATTGCAGTTCTTGACACAAACCGGTGCGCCTTGCACCTACCACCGTACCTCGTTCAAAGGCACTTAAATCTATTATCTTGCCCATTCAACCTTTGACTGGCACACATACACAATCCACGTCTCAATTGTCTCCAGGCTTAAAAATCCTTCTTTAAACCTGTCTCTTTCCCTTCATCTACACTGATTGAAGTGGATTTAACAGGTGACATCAATAAGGGATCATAGCTTTCACCTGGATTCACCTGGTCAGTCTATGTCATGGAAGGAGCAGGTGTTCCTAGTGTTTTCTACACTCAGTGTATATCACAGTACAATGCAACTGTGATAACAGGCTGAAACAATCCGATAAACTCCACATCGAAACAGGGCCAAAGCGTTGGCCTAAATAATACATGTGGCATGCTAAAAGGTTACTTGAACTGGCGAATTCAAATTGAATTGAGGATGTGCGTTGAATAATGAATTTGTCCTCGTGGAGAACTCGGCGGTGGGACAAACCACCACTGTGCTATGTGTGGATAGAGGCAGGGACACGGGGAGGGGCAGAGAGATGCACGCCACAACAGACCACCATGCCATGCCACCGCCAGCCCGCCGCCATGATCTGATGAAGCCAGCCCAGGCTGCCAAGTCTAGCCAGCACCCAGGCCCTCTGCCTCTCACACACACACACAACAATACATCACATCACAGCCCAGCCCAGCCACCATGATGTCATCCATCCACCATGCAGCCACCGCCACCACATTGCCCTGGTAACCACCCGGGGTGAATATTAAATCCGCGTCTACAACTGCCTCAAAGAAAAAGAAGAAAACGCACAAACAAAGAGCGCTGCGATTACGGTTGTAGTTTAGTTTTTGTTGTCGTCGACGGGCTACTAAGCGCACATAAAGAAAGCGTTTAACGTTTGTCTTTAATGTCTCAATCTTCCCCGTTTCCCCCCTCATCTGTAGGTATTTCTGTTGGAGGCGTCTGCTTAGATCTGGGCCTTTAATGCTGACTGCCGCAACTCTTTTGAGTCTCACTACAAAAGCGTCAGGCAGTAAACTTTTCTCCCTGAAGGAGCGAGTCTGTGTTGTTGGGATAGCTCCACTCTGGGGAATCTCCGGCTCGAACACAGCCGGATCTGAGGACGTACGGCGCAGGCATGCAGGCTGTGTCTCCCCCCCCCCTTCAACTGCAAACAAAGCGCTTTCAAACACAGCGTATTTCTCTTAGTCATTTCTCAGGGAGAATATGTTTATGTGTGTGTAGCCTTTGTGGAATGGGGGGTTGTGTACGTGTGCGTGTGTGTGTGTGTGTGTGCGCACGCGTGTGAGCACACGGTAATTAGCATCGTTGATTTGGAATGATTTTCCAGAGTTTGTCAGTTGTATTCTTGCTCCCCTTCTGATCCTGCAGGTTTTTCCCTTTCGAACCCACTCTGGATAAAGCAGCCCCTCTTCATTGTTGATTCCACTCTTCTTTTTTTCCCTGTGTGCTGAGGTGGCGGATTGTGGTAGCCAGATGCCTCTGTCATGGACGTAGTTATCCCTTCACTCTAGCCCTCTCTTATACATAAAATATCAAACATCTGAGGGACAATCTAGTGACCTGTTCTGACCTCCACACACACACACACACGCTCATATGCACGCCAGCGCACACGTACACGCTCACGCACACACACACGTTCACACATACACACACGTGCACACGTACACGCACACACACGCACACACACACACACACACACACACACACACACACACACACACACATACACACACACACACACAGCTCCAGTCAGCTCACATCCCCCATATACGTGCCTTGATTTATTTCCACTGAAACCACAACCCTCCGACGATGTATTTGCGACACCTGGCGGCGCATGCTTTATTTTTGGATACCGACCATCAGAGACAGCAAGAGATCCAGTGTGTGTGTGTGTGTGAGAGAGAGAGAGAGAGAGACAGCGAGAGTAAGGGAGAGAGCCCGAGTCAGGGGGGCTTGGAGAGAGAGAGAGACGAGTGGATGATGGCGCGGCTCGGCAGAATAACGTTTTGTGTCGTCTGCTATAAGTGCCTTGAATTCCATAGCAAAAGGCTTGGATACCCCCTAGTGGGCGGACAATGGCAATCTGGCCTGTAAAAATGGGGGGCGATGGGCACCCATGAATCCATAGGGTCCAGAGGTCAGCCTTCTTGAGTTGCACTGACATCATGACAATGGGACACTTCTACAGCCTTAGAAACACAAGCTGATCCATTCTGTGTCTTTAAAGCACCATGCCTCCCAGTTCCCACACATTCAGCGAGAGTGTCAGACAGAGGAGTAAAAAGAAGGGAGAGTGAGGGAGAGAGGGAGGGAGGGAGGGAAAGAGGGAGAGAGGGAGGCAGCCTGGATGAGAAGTAAAGTGTAGAGGGGTGAATGTGTAGACCTCACCCCAGCCCCCTAAACCCCATCCTTTCTTTCTCTCTTTCAAGGGATGGATTAAAAGAGATGGCTTAATTCAGTCTAATTATCTACCCTCACCCCCTCCTCCCACCGCCTTTCCCTCTCTCCCTCTCTCTATATCGGTGCATGGATACTAATTAGTTGGTTCGAATTGTGTCTATTATACAAATATACTGCGCAATTATGCAAAAAATATATATCTCTATTTTGAAATGTTATGTTTTCACAGTGTGTGCGCAATCATAGAAGGAGGCTACAAAGGGGGGAAAGGGCATATTTATTTATGACTTATTTCAGTCTAACCGTTCCACATTATGCTTGCTACCTATTAACAGTTGAAGGAAATGAGTGATGATACTTTTCATGTAATCGTGGAATTGCTAAGATAATTGCCTATGCATAGGAGGTAGCATAGTATAACTGCCTAAACCATGAATAGCACCCGGATACAAAATCTACAACATTTACAGAATCATACAATCAAATTAACATTCCACAAACATTTGCAATACTAATTACATTAACTCAACAGTATACAATACAGTGACTCATAACTTGGTGTGCCTAATGCAATAATGGTGCAATGTGTGTGTGTGTGTGTGTGTGTGTGTGTGTGTGTGTGTGTGTGTGTGTGTGTGTGTGTGTGTGTGTGTGTGTGTGTGTGTGTGTGTGTGTGTGTGTGTGTGCGTGTGTGTGTGTGTGTGTGTGTGTGTGTGTGTGTGTGTGTGTGTGTGTGTGTGAAAGTACTAATTAGTGAATGTGCTCAGGGTGAGGAAGCTAGAGGAGGATCCCAGTGATTTTACTCATTGTTGTCTAATCCTCTCGGCACATTCATAATTCATCTCATCACGGACGCCGTTACACACGCTCTTGGTTCGTTTTGGCCTTTTTTCTGAGCTGCAAGGTTTTCATGGCGATCAGAATAACTGGGGGAGAGAGCGGGAGAGAGAACTTCGCCTCGGGACTCAGCTGTCGGCCCACTTTGACAGCTTCATTTGTGGATGAGGTCTTTGATAGTTCCGGTCACTGTTCTCCGACGCACAAATGTGCCCCTGAAATAAATAGCCAAGCTTTGATTCTCTGTAGCTAGCTGGCTGTACGCTGATCACCCGCTGTAAACTAGCACTACAGTATGCTCTCTCTCCTCTTCCCCACTGCAGTGATCTATTGCCTCCTGAGGGTAGAGCCCTTTGTAAATGCTGCCTTGCACGCAGACACACACACTTCCCAACAGTAAGTCCCCCTACTATGTATTCTCAAAGTGCTCCATTATAATGTGACAATGAAAGAGAGAAGAGATGCAGTGGGGGGAGACAGAGGGAGAAAAAGAAAGAGAGAGAAAAAGAGAGATAGAGAGAGCGAGCGAGAGACAAGAGACAGAGAAAGAATGGGAGATATATAGAAAGAGGGAGAGCGAATAGGGGGAGACGGAGAGAGAGAAATGGGTTTGAGCGATTGAGAGGGAGACGTGGTACGTCAGAGTGAGGGTGAGAGAAATAGAAGGAGGGAGATGGATTATTATCAGCTCTGTCATGCCAAAGATGTTGTGGTGAGTAACACAGACAACAGCAATATCTCACCACTGAGCTGCACAGACATACATCAGGATGTGGCTCCTTCTCCTCTGCTGCAGGCACTCCTGACACATTCACTACAGCTTCAGTAGCCTACAACCAGCGTGCTGGAAACCACTGCCACTGGTAGGTACACATACTGATGTGCTCTCTTCAAGAAGCCTGCACATACCCGCACCGAGTTTACTCATCTCGCCTGTGCCCTTGCCCTCTCATGGTTCACAAGGAGAGGGCTCCATACCTGCAGTGGAGGCATACCTGCAGAAGCCCCACACTGTTGGCAGGGCCTAGAGAAAACTACAGGCAGGCTGACATCCCAAAACAAGGAAAGAGGTGTCAAACTATGGGCAGCGTGCCAGCAGGCGGTTGGGTTTCCAAGATAACATCAAGAGAGGAGGAGAAAAAGGAGGGAAGAGACAGGAGGAGAGCATGAGTGAGAGAAGCAAGTCAACTCTCACATCCTCCAACCCGTCAAATTCCCTTTGGGTGTTAGGGTGGAGGAGAGGGGTGAGGGTGAGGACAACCTTGAGAACAGTGGGAGGTCTACCACACACTGGCATTGAGACCTCTTGGAGGAGGCTGAAGGAGACAGGGAGGGAGGCAGGGCTAGAGTTGAGGACAGGAAGACGTGGGTGAGTGATTGTCTGGTACAGCTATTGGTCAGCCCTGGACCGACAGTGGCTACACACACACACACACACACACACACACACACACACACACACACACACACACACACACACACACACACACACACACACACACACACACACACACACACATCTTTGTGCACATGCACACATACATTTAATAATAACACAGACAGGTGAATGAGGGAACGAGATGGAGAAGTGAAGCGGTAGAGAGGTGAAGAGAGAGAAAGAGAGATGGGCAGGGAGATAAAACAGTGATCCAAAATGGACATCTCATAGACTGGCTGCCATGTAGCAGTAAAACATGTCATGCAATCACAAATTGCATTCGGTCAAAAGTAAAAGAAAATAGTGGTTTTCATCACCGCATAAAACTAGATCTGCAAAAGATGCTTCCAACCAGTCCGGCCGTGAATTCAAATAAGCACTCAGGACCACCAAAATTTCTCCAAAAGCAAAATTCAAATCAGACAGAATGTGCGTAACAGTCATGACCGTGTAAAGACATTGAGTAAACAAAGACGTTTTAAAGTAAGAAAGGGAAATAAAGAAATTGATTCCAGTGACTGCAATTCCACCTCTGAAGAAAGATTCAATATACTGCTTTTATGTTGTTTTTTTCCCCCTTCTTTGTGCTCTGTCAAAAACAACTTGGGCTAACATAGCAACCTGTCACATCACAAGCAAAATCCCCCCGCGTCTTACAAAGGAGACGATTCTAAAGTTGGATTGTGTAGCAGAACTCTCAGAACTTAAGGCATATATTTGTACACTTATGGGATATGCAAAGGAAGAGACAAAACGATTCTATTTGAACCCGTGCTTCTGCCCAGAGGAAAACCGTCGGACAGCTAACCTTAGCGGAGAGTAACAAAAGAGCAAATGTTTGGAAGACTACGGCCAAAAGCAGCACCTGGAAGCTTCCGGGCGCAACGGCATGACCACAGCGGGTCTTTCCTATCCATTGAATCAGTCCGCTGCATTAAGAGGGCCAAGCTCAGACCTGCTTTTAATAACCCAGCTGAGTTTATACACAGACAGAAGAATGTAAAAGATGGAATACTGGACTGCCCTTTTCCTTGTTGAAAGACTGTGTAGTGCTTGATGCTTTCAGTAAAGAGGACCGGACAGAAAGAGGCATTTGGAACAGCAAGACCTCTGATTGCTCTAGAGTGCATATACCCTGTTTAGACGCGGTGGTTGGGCGCCCCACTGCACAGAAGATTGCAGGTGGTGTGCTGAGTGACAGGGTGAATGATGATATTTTGTGGGTCCGTATTTGAGGCATTTGTTCAAAGCGTGGCATCCAGAAAGCGGAGGAGTGAAATATAACAAAGGCCAGGCTATACACACACACCCCACAGCCCAGCTTGAGACAGTAAGAGGACGGCTAACAAGACCAGGTGAATGGGGAGGGAGCCGGTGGAAGGACAAGAGGGGAGGAGAACGAAATGGTGTGTATGTGGGTTTAGAAGAATAGGGAGTACGGCTCTGGCCATGTGGAGTGTTCACTTTAAATGGGTGTACCGCTGTCAAGACAAAGGAGGAGGACATGGGTGAAGCAATTTGAGAGAGAGAGAGAGAGAGAGAGGGGGGGAGAGAGAGAGAGAGAGAGAGAAAGAAGAAATAGTGAGGAGAGAGACAGAGGAAAGAGAGGAACGGAAAGAGAGAGGAGTTTAATGCAAAAAATGGCCTAAACGTCATACATTGGGACAGGAGTCCAGGGGCCTCGTCAAACATGGTCACCGTTGGCAGTTAAAGAGACAAAACAACCAAATGTCAGCAATTACGTGCACTCTACAGAGTTACAGGGTCAACAAGCAGGAGTGTTCAGGTCAGTGGATATGCCCTGTAGCCCACCATCCTCCATTCTGAGCCATTCAGGGAACACAATGATGTGAGCAATCTAACACAACAATGCATATCTTAACAGTTCCATTCGAGATATCAATGTTTTCTTCCTTTCCATCACACATGTGAAAAGAATACTAGGAGACACACACACGCACACACACACACACGCACACACACACACGCGCACGCACACACACAGGCATATGTCTAACCACACAGCCTGTAGTGAGAGATGAGTGGATAATTACTTTGGCTTTGTGAACTTATCTTCCAGGGCCATGGGAAGGGCATATGTAGTGACAGGCTCTCCTTCTCAACCATGGTCCAACAACCTTCACCACACATCTACTACTAAAAGCCTGTATGTGTGTGTGTGTGTGTGTGTGTGTGTGTGTGTGTGTGTGTGTGTGTGTGTGTGTGTGTGTGTGTGTGTGTGTGTGTGTGTGTGTGTGTGTACGCACGCCCACACACAAACACACGCACACACGCGCACGCACACACCCAAAGTCTATTAGAGATAAATGTCACCGAATCTCAATGACCGCTCAATGTGTCTTGGCTTTGAGAAGGCAAGCTGACCATCTGCCCAGGGGCTGGGGTGGAGGTCTGACCCCCTCATCAGGCAACCCTCTGGGGCATCAGATACACTTCCACCTGTACTCCAACCTCCAGGACAAGATGAGATCACCACTGAGACATCAGCCTGACAGGCCTGATTTACGCCAGAGACCTCTGGAGACACTCGTGTAGCAGGCTGTGGATCACCACATCATACGGACAGTAGTGATACTGATATCATAATAACAGAAGAGGGCAGGACACCATGTGAGTGTCTGGTCATGGAGGGGTGTAAAGTGGAAAGAATTTGGTCTAAAATATGAACCGGGCTGTTTTATGTCATACACCACTAGAAGAAATTACCTAGAACCCAGGTAGATCCAGATATAACCCTTTTGGGTTCCAGGTAGAACCCTTTCCACAGAGTACTACCTGCAACCAAAAAGGGTTATCCTCTGGGGACAGCCGGAAAACAACAACTTTTGGAACCCTTTTTTTCCGAAGAGAATTTACATTCTGTAGGGGACCTGTCATTATTTTTACAGAAAGTGTTTAGTTAGTCTAAAACAAAAGTCTATGAAAAAAAGGGAATTTCATTTCCCATTCTGAAGTATGATGGAGAAACAGCCAAACAGGGGCAACATGTTGAACATAGAGAAGTGGCAGTTGCTTGCCGTTAAATTAGCCCTGTAATTACCTGAAGGGGCCTTAATTGTGGAGTGTTCTGCTCCTAATACCTGTAAATGCTTTAGCAGGTTTGGAAGTGTAATTTATTGGCTAAATCAAGAGGAATTAAGGGGAAACAGGAGGCCTGCCAATCAGAATGGTGTTGTGTGGGGGGGGTGACAGCTGTCTGGTTTGGGACTCTGACTCTACACTGTCATGTGAAACTACATCCACACAGTCATCTGAAGCTACAACTGCACAGTCATGTGAAACTACAACCACAGTACACAGTCATGTGAAACTACAACCACGCAGTCATCTGAAGCCACAACTACACAGTCATGTGAAACTACAACCACGCAGTCATCTGAAGCCACAACTACACAGTCATGTGAAACTACAACTACACAGTCATCTGAAACTACAACCACACATTCATCTGAAATTACAACTACACAGTCATGTGAAACTACAACTACACTACACATTAATCTGAAACTACAACTACACAGTCATGTGAAACTACAACTGCACTACACATCCATCGGAAACTACAACTACACAGCCATGTGAAACTACAACTACAGTACACAGTCATTTAAAACTACTTCCACACAGTCATCTGAAACTACAACTACACAGTCATGTGAAACTACAACTACATCCACACAGTCATCTGAAACTACAACTACACAGTCATGTGAAACTACACCCAGGAAGTCATGTGAAACTACAACTACAACTACACAGTCATGTGAAACTACACCCAGGAAGTCATGTGAAACTACAACTACAACTACACAGTCATGTGAAACTACAACTACAGCACACAGTCATGTGAAACTACAACTACAGCACACAGTCATGTGAAACTACAACTACAGCACACAGTCATGTGAAACTACATACACACATATCTGAAAGTACAATCGCAGTCATGTGAACAGGACAACTTCAACCCTGCAATAGAAAACTACAGACTGAAATGTAGCCCCAAATGTTTGAGTAACAGATAACTAGTGTGAGTGAGTGAGTGAGCCTCCATCTCCAAGTCCTGGTCCCAGCCCATCACTAAGTCACAGATTAATGGTGACAGAAACGAATCCCTCTAATAATTATTTTCCTGGCCACCATGCAAATGGCGGAGTGCTTGGCACTTGGCGGACGAAGGTTGGAGGGGGTAATAAGACACGCACAGGGGGTACGCCTCCCCAATCCAGAGCCACGGCATGCACGCCTCCCTCCCTTCACACACGCCAGCCGCTGCTCGCCACCCGGCCTGTCATTAGATCTGTCGCATCCAGGGACCGCTTTTTTAATCAGGCACGGGTGGCTTTGTCACTCACTCTCCCGGCTGGGAGGACTTTAAAGCAGATTAAGGGGATCTCAGGCGGTGCAGTGACGAGTCGAGACTGGTGCTCACCGTGGCGGCATCTGATGGTAGAAGGAGCCGTGGCAAACAGCAACATGGCTGTTTTTCTCGTTGTTTGATCAGAGAGGAAATGAGTCTCATGGGCCGTTTGAGCCTGGAGAGGGGTTTCTCTAGCCCTGCTGCTGGAGCTATCGGTGTACAGAAATCGTTAGAGGAGCAAACAGCATATAGGCCACTGTCACCTCACTGTAGCCAACATAGACTATTCTACTGCAGTGACTCCATTTTCAGAACCGATTTACCCTATAGAACACATTGTTAGAAAGACAAGACTATTGTTTCAGATGGACCACACTGGGGCATCAGACTGGAGGTGAGAATGGAAAGACAAGATAGAAAGTAAAGCAGAGAATAAGAGAGAGAAAAAGGAAGAGTGCGAGAGAGAGAGAGAGAGAGAGAAAGACCAGGAGAGGGGAGAAGTTCGGCTCTGCCTGCCTACCTGACAGTTGACTCAGTTGGATGTGACTTTCACAGTCTGCTGGCGGTTTGTGTGGAAGCCATCACATCTGTGACTCGGCGCTTGATTAATGAGCCTCTCAACCTGTCTGTGCCGTGTGAGGAAGGGCCACGGCCTTATCCCAGGCATCACTGATTTATTCGCCTTCGGAGCAAACCACCAGATATCACACAGGCACACACGTGTGCGCGCGAGCATACACACAGACCACTACACAGACACTCACTCACACACACGTATGCATGCACACACACACACGCACGAACACATGCACGCACACACAATACACACAAAACTGCACCAGGGGCGTCATTTATAACCGTTGCGTACGTTTAAAACTAAATATCTGTGTGCGCCATTTCTGAAAAGACTGCACATGCCCCAAAATATTGAGATTCATAAACTTGGTGCATGCCATACATACGTATGTTTCCCGTTGTAAATCAGACCAGTCCTGGAACTGTGCGTGCATAAACGAGAACTAAAACTCCGCCTTGAAAAATACGCATCATTCCAACAACCTCTCACAGTCTCAAGACAGAATTAGACGTTCATCCATGTTTCTCAAACGTCAAATTTCGAAGTTGTCCCATACGTCAAATCTTGAAGTTGTTCCAAAAGTGTTGAAGGCTAACTTTAGGCATTAACTCCACATTTTTTAAGGTTAGGTATGGAATGGTTAGGAATGGTTACGGAAAGGGTTAAGGTTTTGGATAGGCTTAAAACAAAATTCTCCAAAATAATTTTCTATTGTTGGATTCAAACATGCAACCTTTGGGCACCAGAGGCAGATGCTTACGCCCATCCATCATCCCTATCCATAAAACCAAAACCTACTTGAAGGTAACAGCGCTCACTGTTGCCCCCTAGTGGCCAGTTTCCACATCATCACCCAATGTCCTCAGACACGGAGGGACGTTGAATATTGACTTGTACCACGGGTGACATGGCTGAATCTGAACCCAGGAATTTATTCTGCAATGATTATGAAAATACGTATGATATATTATGTTTATAAATTAAATATTGTTTACCTGAGATATTTCAACCTTTGAATTTCAGACGTAGGCTATTTGGCCTATAAAAAAAAAAGAGAAATGAAAAGGTGAACCGTCTGATCTACGTTAAACTGCGCTCCGGATCGGACCGCATAGAGAAATATACTTGAAATAGAGTCTAGTTGATCTATTTACTATTGTAAAGTGGGTCCAATTAACTGAGAAATGGGACGTTGTAGACCTATAAGCTTCTTCGTGAGTATGAAACCATCACAGCCAGAAAAGGTGAACAATTTATTCTGTAATGATCATGAAATTGTAATGATCATAAAATTGGAAATACATTCGGTGCTTATTTCTAATTCTTTTTTAGAATGCAAAGATGCAACCCCCCAAAAAAAAATATATATTCTTCACTAATGGCAAATGATTGCATTTTATTTACCAGTGTTTTTTAAAATTGTGAATAAGCATGTCATCATATCCCCCATCTCCACAAAATACTAGGCTACTTGCCTGCTTGCAATGCAATACTTCAACCACTAGAAACTGGGCAGACGCATAGTCTGAATTTTGCGGGAGCTCAGCACATTCTTATGTCAAGTTGAGTTTTTATAAATGCCAAATTTTGTGTGAAAACTGGCACACGCATTTTTTTGTTGTTGGTATATTTGGTATGCAATGATTATAAATGAGGCCACACATGACAGCTAACGAAAACCGTAATATGTCAGTGCTGTCCAAACGGAGAAGTACAACAAAACAAGTGTGTAGAACCGACGAGACAAAAGATATATTCCAGCAACAGGAGCACTTCTCTGTCCCAACCTGTCAGTCAGTCAGAGGGACACCACCACGAGGGAACAGAGGAGAAAAAGGGAGTCCTTGCTCAATGACACATCACATGCTACTGACTTTCAAAAGTGACAGTCTTTTTGAATTTCCTAGCTCACAAGATGGAGGACGGACGACGGCTTCAGAAACGGGCTGTTTCTTCCGTACCGCAGAAACGTCACTCTCCCTAACCTTGACAGCTCTGTTCTGCCTGTGATGTCGGAGTTCATCGAGTCCAGAGGTGAGTAGGCTACTTTCCAAATGGAATCCATTACAGTTACGAGTTACCTGTCCAAAATTGTCATCGGTAACATCCTTTTTGGATGACTTTCCCCTTAAGAGGAATTCAGAGAAGAAGAAAGGGTCCATCAAATGCATTTGGTGTGTCGTCATAGTGGTCTCTGATTTGGGGTCAGACTCGTTCAGGTGGAACAAACACACTTGCGCCTTTTATCTATGCCGAATTGAATGTCATTGAGAAAACAGAGAGTTATCAAGGCAACATCCTTTCCGAATTCAAAAGTAATCCAATAAGTAATCATATACTTTTTCAAAAGTATCTGTAATCTGATTAAATATGTATTTGCTGGCAAGGTAACTGATTACAGTGACAGTTTTTTTGTAAACAGATTACATGTAGCTGATTGCATGTCATCAGTTACTAACCAATCCTGGTCGAGTCACATATGCCCCCAACCTAGGGGGCGCACCCTGCATAGGGTGCGCCACCGTTTAGTGGGGGTGTGGGACCTTCCCTGATTTGAGGGGTAAAAGAATGAATTGTGATTGTTTATAACCAATCTCAAATTATGCACAATTGCTTTGTCTTTATGACATTCAGAATCTGAGCTACAACCTTTTAAAGTCGAAGAGTCAAAGAAATTGCGTGAATTTTTTTTTGTGTGACTGACACTGTCAATTGATCTGTTCACTTTCTGCAAAAGAGAATACACCTTAGCCAAATACATTTAAACTCAGTTTTTCACAATTCCTGACACTTAATCCTAGTAAAAATTCCCTGTTTCAGGTCAGTTAGGATCACCACTTTATTTTAAGAATGTGAAATGTCAATAATAGTAGAGAGAATGATTTATTTCAGCTTTTATTTCTTTCATCACATTCCCAGTAGGTCAGAAGTTTACATACACTCAATTAGTATTTGGTAGAATTGCCTTTAAATTGTTTAACTTGGGTCAAACGTTTCGGGGAGCCCTCCACAAGCATCCCACAATAAGTTGCTCCCAATTGCTTCCAAGGATGAACCAGACTTGTGGAGGTCAACATTTTTTTCTGAGGTCTTCACTGATTTATTTTGATTTGCCCATGATGTCAAGCAAAGAGGCACTGAGTTAGAAGGTAGTCATTGAAATACATCCATAGGTACACCTCCAATTGACTCAAATGATGTCAATAAGCCTATCAGAAGCTTTTATGACATCATTTTCTGGAATTTTCCAAGCTGTTTAAATGCACAATCCACTTAGTGTATGTAAACTCCTGACCCACTGGAATTGTTATACAGTAAATTATAAGTGAAATAATTTGTCTCTAAACAATTGTTGGGAAAATGACTTGTGTTGTGCACAAAGTAGACAAACTATAGTTTGACAACAAGAAATTAGTGGAGCGTTTTAATGACTCCAACCTAAGTGTATGTAAAGTTCCGACTTCAACTGTATATTTAATTTGAGGGTTCATATAAATGATCACAATAAACCTTATTTGGTAGAGGAATAACATTTTGGGAAATCAGGTCTAGACGTTGAATTGCAGAAACTGAGCTTCAAAACAACTAAATGGTGACATTTTTCAAAGAGGGCCCTGAGGAAAAAAACGCTTGGGAAACGCTGAGATCAATTTAAGACTCCACAGAGACAAACAAGCATCACCTTTAAGACGAATAAACAACAGTCCTCTCCTCCCGCTTCACCCCTCCCTCCCTCCCTCCCCAGCCGAGACCATTCATTCAGGCATGTTGAGAACCAGAGAGCCTCTCCTCAGGTTGATCAGCATCCGTGGAGAAAGAAAGATGAACATTCTGACATATTTGTTTTGACTTTATTCCCAGGGAAAAAGCCCACCATATGGTGGCGGTTTGGAACAGATGGTATTTGTCTACTTCCTGAAAGCACTGTGTCTATCGCAGTGATTTAAAAATCTACTCATCCGTGTGGTGGCGTGGACTGGCATTTCCCACAAAGCACTGCACTACTATTGTACCAGAGGCGGTAGTACCAGTGACAATGCAGAAGAAATTCGGAACTTTTCAGCTCATATGTACGGTATGACTCTATACAATGTATCGATATTCTCACTGTACATTGTTTCACATGCGCTTGAATTTTTTTTGGGGGGGAAACATGCTCTGAAGAATAACGTCTGCTAAATGACCAAAATGCCAAATATAAAATGTGAGCTGACATGTAGTTCTGGGGGACGATTTTGGGAGGCTCTGTCTTAGTTGTCAGGTAGCAGGCCTGGAGGGCTAGAGAGGATTAATCAGGCTGGTTCTGTTGAAAATCTCAACCTGAAGATGATGGATGACATGCCGGCCACAGAAGCGCCAAAGTGACAGGTGACAAAGAAGGACACCCACACCTGTATAAATCCTCTCCGCTCCTGTCGGCCTCAACGACAGTGTCAAGGTGTGTGTGTGTGTGTGTGCTGTCCTGTCCCGTAAATGAAGCCATCCCACCACTGATTTAACAAGGCTCCTGTAACAGACTGGCTTCTTAAATGTAAAGATTCACCCGTTTGTGAATGTTATTATTGTGTTTTTTTGTGCATCTCTGAGTGATGTTCTATCGAATCCCTGGGTCAATTCATGTTGTCTGTATGTGTGTATCTGAGCTACTGCCGTTCAAGCAGGCAGAAATCCGCTCAGAACGACACCGGGGTTTTAATAGGAATATGTCTATCATACATGTCAGATTTCAATACTGGCCGATGTCATAACGTGGAAGGTTGTCTTCTAACGAGCTAGCCACCCAGCCCATAGAGAGAGCATTGCATTGTGGGTTTCGTAGTCGACTTGAGCTGCAACAATTCCCTCAATGATTTACACATGTTGCTACCAACCTTATTATAATGACAAACATTTCAAGGAATGAGTGGTTTCGGGTGGATTTATCCCTTAACTCCTAGCCCCTCCATTATAATGTGATCTAAAGTCCAGACACTCAAACGATCATGCCACTGGCACAATACAATATACCCTGGGTGAACGGGCTAGGCTGGGCTGTGGACTCACAGACAAGGAGACTGGCTAAATCTTATCAAATCTTCTCAGTGGCAATAAGGAAGATGAGTTAGTGGAGAGGACAAAGTCACAAAGTCACCTCTGAAGTAAAGTGTAACGAAAGTTGTGTATGAACTGGCCTAGTTGTTATTGCTTTACTCAATGTGATATAAATGAGTGTCATCCTCATCATCGCCATCATTCTCACTACGATATCATCTACTTCCTCCATCGGCTCCTCATCATCATTTTTTTTTTCAACCAAGTCTGTCCTCCTATGCTTTGAGGGGTTCTCCATGCCCTCCCAGAGGCACCACAGAAGAAGGAGAGAGGGTCCAGGGAAAACTTTGACAGCTTAGAGCTATCCCGCAAACTTCTTCTTCTCTGAGCGTCTCAGTCAAATCCAAAGCCAGTTGGTAATCCCCTGTAAACCTGCTCCTCTCTCAACAAAGAGCAGACTAATGAGGCAAACTAGACAATCGTGGACGCTTTTACTGCAAGATTAGGATGAATTACGAATGATATAATATTCTATATGTACACCCTCCCTACTCGCCTTCTCTGCCATCCTCGACTGCTCTCCCTTTCGCTCTCTCTTTGTCCTCTCTCTTTCCCCTCGTCCCTCTCTTCCATGCTAGAATTATCTCTATTATCTCTGTTTCGCTCTCCCTCTCTTTCTCCCCCTCTCTCTCTCTCTCTCCCTTTCTCTCTCTCTCTTCCTCTCTTTCTCTTACCTTCTCTCACCCTCCCTCTCTCTCCTCATACAGTTCTGCCATCCCCATTCAGGGCCATTCATGAATAATCCTTGCAGTAATTTGGCTCAGACGAGGCCTGACAGTATCTGTTTTGAACACATGTGCAACAAAGTGGTGGTGGCGGTGGGGGGCTGAGAGGAGTAGGGGGCTGAGCCCAGGGACACGGGCGCGTTGCACTTCACCCTTGTTAGAACAGTGTCCTTGGCAGAGACGCAGAGCTTGCCCTTTGTTAGAAGGTGCGTGTAACAATGAGGTTGATTTAAAATGGATTTCATGTGGCCAGCGAGACAAGGTGCACTAGCCTTACGGCAGCCTGATAGCTCTCAGGGTGACAGCTGTGAATTGAGGTCTGAGTGTGGGCTGAAGTATTGCTGCCTAATATGTGTCACCTACCTGCATAAATATTTATGCCCCTGTTCAAAGCAGGGAAGGAGGGAGGAGGGGAAGGGAGAGAAAGTTGGAAAAGTTGAGCACCGCTTCAATCAGGTGACAAGAGGATCTAAATTAGCCCCCTCTCCCCAGTTGATAATAACCTCTTCAAGGCCTTGTGACGGAATACACCTTTACAGATGTAGGATCTTAATTTGAGCCAGTTTGCTACAGCAGGAAAACAATCCTGCAGCAACAGGAAATGTGGATTATTATTTGGATTATAATTCATGGACATTTTTTTGTAGGGGTTGGTACATTTTTTGTAAGGGAAAATCAAGTATGACATTTCAAGGTGGAAATAACAATCTTCAGAAGCCCTTTTAACACTATAAGTTTTACATTTCCTGCATTGCATCTCCTGCATTCTCCAGCAACAGGGTGATCAAATTAAGATCCAACCTCTGCATCATGGCACACTACAAGCTCATCGTATATACACACATCTCAGTACACCCACCCAGATAATAGGATAGAGCAGAGGGCCAGGAGTCCTTCCTGGGCTTGCACCCTATCTCACACCACTCTACATTCCACTCACACCACTCTACATTCCACTCACACCCCTCTACATTCCACTCACACCCCTCTACATTCCACTCACACCACTCTACATTCCACTCACACCACTCTACATTCCACTCACACCACTCTACATTCTACTCACACCACTCTACATTCCACTCACACCACTCTACATTCACTCACACCCCTCTACATTCCACTCACACCACTCTACATTCCACTCACACCACTCTACATTCCACTCACACCACTCTACATTCCACTCTACATTCCACTCACACCACTCTACATTCCACTCACACCCCTCTACATTCCACTCACACCACTCTACATTCCACTCACACCACTCTACATTCCACTCACACCCTTCTACATTCCACCCACACCACTCTACATTCCACTCACACCACTCTACATTCACTCACACCCCTCTACATTCCACTCACACCACTCTACATTCCACTCACACCACTCTACATTCCACTCACACCACTCTACATTCCACTCACACCCCTCTACATTCCACTCACACCACTCTACATTCCACTCACACCACTCTACATTCCACTCACACCCCTCTACATTCCACTCACACCACTCTACATTCCACTCACACCACTCTACATTCCACTCACACCACTCTACATTCCACTCACACAACTCTACATTCCACTCACACCACTCTACATTCCACTCACACCACTCTACATTCCACCCACACCACTCTACATTCCACTCACACCACTCTACATTCCACTCACACCACTCTACATTCCACTCACACCACTCTACATTCCACTCACACCACTCTACATTCCACTCACACCACTCTACATTCCACTCACACTCGTCGCAAAGCTTGTAACAGTAGTTGAATACTTTTGTCTTGTTATTTTCTAAGAAATGCATACTCTTTGACTGTTTTCTGTCTCTCCTTTCCTTCCATGAAACTCACAGGAGCCCCGGTCTTTTGAAAAAAAGTAAGAGTGCAAAGTCGCCATCCACAAAAAGTGTCCCTGATGACTTGGCTGTCTGGTCTGACGTTTTTTTGGTGAAGGGGGAGATCCGGGGAAATACATTCATAAAAGAGGAAACTCAACCGCCTAGGTATTGTATGCTTATGTGCCGCAAAGTATCTCTTCATCAGCTCAAAAGAGGGAGGAGCCATTACCTGTTGACCAGGAGTGCTCTCAAGGTCACCTGACTCATCCCCTGGTAAGTTGGCAGCAGTGTGGCCCAGTCCCAGGCCCAGTCTCCCACGGCTGCCTGTTGATATATGAGGAGACACTATTGTTAGTTATTAATCTGAGTTAATATGATCAGTAAATTACAGCTCCAGCTGGGGTGGACTAACTAAGGAGGAGGGGGGGTCCTGAACGAGGACGAAGACACGCCATATCAATCATGTCCGCACAAGAAGGTTTTTATTCCAATAAGACAGCAATTAATTTATAAATCCATTTGGGGGGATGTAGCCATCATTTATAAAAAGATAAATACATTTTGGGAGGGGAGTCGTTACTCTTCGAACTGTTTTCTCCATGGCACACCGCCCAGCCCCCCCTTTCTCGTTCACTCTCTTTCTCTCTTCCCCCTCCCCCCTCTCTCTCTCTCTCTCTCTCTCTCTCTCTCTCTCTTTTCTCTTTCTCTTTCTCTCTCCCCCCACCTTTGTGAGCAGGGAAGAACAGCACTTTGTCGGAAAGGCAAATTAAATTCCGATTGCTTTGATTGCCAAAATGTCACTCTTAACTCCAGGCTGAGTTTAATTGACAAAAGGAGGAGAACGTGACTACTGCACCCTTCCCTCCATCCTCCCCCCCCCACCCCTCTTCTCCCTCAGAGGTGATTGATGGATCTGGCTTTTTTCTCTCCTCCCTCCTTTTGATTTGACAAACAACACAGGCACCTAAAGCGGAGAAGGCATTTTAATCATTCTCTTAATAGGGTGTTTCTATGCAAAGCTATGCAGCCTCCTCTGATAACGAGAGAAACAGAAAGCCAGAGGATTATAGTGTGTCTGCTCTGAAGAACAATAGCAGAAACGCAGGTCTTTTAGAAGGGATCACAACAGCATCAACGCATCCCAATGAGGTACAAAGAGAAAAATGTATCTGGAAAATATGGGACTTTGTTGATTGTTATGTATGATATCGCTGGTGTGTCCCATGGCAGAGAAGTTATCTCACATTGAACCAAACTACCTGTAGCTCCTACAATATCAGACATTTTAACTTGACGTTGATGCGAAGCTTAGGGGAGAACGTTTGGGGTAATGGGGCTTCTGCTCAAAGCCTTGAAGAGCTGTACATTAAAAGTCGCTTTAAAAATAAAAGGTAAAAATGCCTCTTCTCGTTCACCTTTTAATGTTTCTTTGGACTCCTTCGCAAACATAAATGCTGCTCTGAGAGAGAGAGAAAGAGGAGAGGAAGACCTATGGAGAATAGTGAAATCTCCAAAAAGCTTCTGAGGTGGTCACTGTGCCCAGTACTCCCCATTCCAACACAACTTTAGTGGCCTTGACCCAACTTTAAAGACACATACAGGTAACTGCTAAAATAATGGATCAGCAGCATAAAGAGTCTTAATAGAGCGATGGGCCACCAAGAGCCAGAACAGCTTCAATGCACCTTGGCATAGATTCTACAAGTGTCTGGAACTCTACTGGAGGGATGTGACACCATTCTTCCACAGAAAATTCCATAATTTGGTGGTTTTGTTGATGGTGGTAGAAAACGCTGTCTCAGGCACTGCTCCAGAATCTACCATCAGTGTTCAGTTGGGTCGAGATCTGGTAACAGAGATGGCCATGGCATATGGCTTACATCGTTTTCACGACCATTCAATGACCACTCGTGACCTGTGGATAGGGGGATTTCCATCCAATGGGAGCATAGCCATGGTTTGCCAAAATAATGGCCTGCCCAGCACTTTTGTAAATGATCCTAAGCATGATGGGATGTTAATTGCTTAACAATAGAACCGCTGGGTCTCGCTGGACCCCCCATCAAGCTAATAAGCAGTCATTCTGACTTAACTGAGGAACCACACCTGTGTAGAAGCAACTGCAACTGAGAAAGACAATTATAAACTGGGTGGATCCAGCTCTGAATGCTGATTGGCTGAAAGCCATGGTATACCACGATTATGACAAAACATTTATTTTTAGTGTTCTAATTATGTTTGTAACCAGTTTATAATGGCAACAAGGCACCTCAGGTGTTTGTGGATTATATGGCCAATATACCACAGCTAAGGGCTTTATCCAGGCCCTCCTAATTGCGTTGAGATTAAAAACAGCCCTTAGCTGTGGTATATTGGCCCTATACCACACCCCCGTGCCTTATTGCTTAACTATAGCTTTCAATTGAAACAATGGTATAAAAAAATAAGAAGAATGGACAGAGGACACACCTGGTCTAACTTGTTGCTGCCGATGTGGTCAAACTGGTGGAGGGGGTTGAACCGGGGTGAGGGGTGACCAGGGCTGTCTGTTCCCAGGTCAAAGGTCACTGTCTGAGGAGAGTCAATTGGGGGGTCACTGGACACACACAGCTTGGACCTCAACAGTGGCTGCAGAAACACACAGAACAGAAGGATGGAGGGAGGGAGAGAGAGAGGTCAGAGAGTTTGCATTTCACACTTTTTTCAAGAACACAGGGGCAAGTACAGCTGTCCTCAAAGACAATTATCTGGAAGGTCATTTAGCACAATTCCTATTATATCTTTGCCATTTTAATTAGTACATCTCTGATTTTAAAAAGTACAGACCCAGACATAATGGACACTGGGATGCTCTCCTTCCACCTATTCCCTGTTTGATTGGCCCAACAGAAGTAGAAACGAATCAGTTTCAGATATAGTTCCAGAGATCCAGTAATGGACATTGGAATGGTCTCTCTCTCTCTCTCTCTCTCTCTCTCTCTCTCTCTCTCTCTCTCTCTCTCTCTCTCTCTCTCTCTCTGTCTGTCTGTCTGTCTGTCTGTCTGTCTGTCTGTCTGTCTGTCTGTCTGTCTGTCTGTCTGTCTGTCTGTCTGTCTGTCTGTCTGTCTGTCTGTCTGTCTGTCTGTCTGTCTGTCTCTGTCTCTCTCTCTCTGTCTCTCTATATCTCTCTCTCTGTCTCTCTATCTCTCTCTCTCTCTGTCTCTCTATCTCTGTCTGTCTCTCTCTCTCTCTCTCTCTCTGTCTCTCTATCTCTGTCTGTCTCTCTCTCTCTCTCTCTCTCTGTCTCTCTGTCTGTCTCTGTCTATCTATCTCTCTCTGTCTCTCTATCTCTGTCTGTCTCTCTATCTCTGTCTGTCTCTCTCTCTCTCTGTCTCTCTATCTCTGTCTCTCTCTTTCTCTGTCTCTCTCTCTCGCTCCCTCTGTGTCTCTCTCGCCCCCTCTGTCTCTCTCTCTCTGTCTCTCTCTCGCCCCCTCTGTCTCTCTCTCTCTCCCCCCTCTGTCTCTCTCTCTCGCCCCCTCTGTCTCTCTCTCGCCCCCTCTGTCTCTCTCTCTCTCTGTTTCTCTCTCTCTCTCTCGCCCCCTCTGTCTCTCTCTCTCTCTGTCTCTCTCTCTCTGTCTCTCTCTCTCTCTCTCACCCTCTCTCTCTCTCTCTCTGTCTCTCTCTCTCTCGCCCCCTCTGTCTCTCTCTCGCCCCCTCTGTCTCTCTCTCGCCCCCTCTGTCTCTCTCTCTCTCTCTCTGTCTCTCTCTCTCTCGCCCCCTCTGTCTCTCTCTCGCCCCCTCTGTCTCTCTCTCTCTCTCTCTGTCTCTCTCTCTCTCTCTCGCCCCCTCTGTCTCACTCTCTCTCTCTTGCCCTCTCTCTCTCTCTGTCTCTCTCTCGCCCCCTCTGTCTCTCTCTCTCTCTTTCTGTCTCTCTCGCTCTCTGTCTCTCTCTCTCTGTCTCTCTCTCTTTCTCTGTCTCTCTCTCTCGCCCCCTCTGTCTCTCTCTCGCCCCCTCTGTCTCTCTCTCTCTCTCTGTCTCTCTCTCTGTCTCTCTCTCTCTCTGTCTCTCGCTCGCCCCCTCTGTCTCTCTCTCTCGCCCTCTCTCTCTCTCTCTCTCTCTCTCTCGCCCTCTCTCTCTCTCTCTGTGTATTCCCTGATTGATTGGCCCAACAAAAGTAGAAATGAATCAGACCTCATTAGAAATAGAAACAGAGATACAGGACAATGGCAGAGGATGAGGATATGTATAGACATCCAGACACAAAGAGAACTATTTCATGGTAGGAGCTTACTTTCTACCCTCATTTCTACAGTGTAACCTTTGGTATGGTTTTGCAGAAGTGCAGGAACAGGCTTGGTGCGGTGGTGGTGGGGGAGTGGGGTGTGAACAGAGGCACACCAGTGTGGATCCACTGCACACACATCAGTCAGCCTGTCACCCCCCTCTCCAGCCCAGCACACTTCAGCCCAGCCGTCCAGCCTGACCTGGCCATCCTTGTCTTGACCTTGTCTGGGTAGAGGAGGCTACTAGTAGGGGGTACTTTGGAACATGTTTGGACCATCTCCTGGCTACAAAACAACATCCCTCTTCCACTCACTGAGGCTGAGAGTCGTGGAAGAAGGATGAGTTGAAGAGATTTTAATTGTGGTATAAGTGGACTTGGTGCTATGAGTTACAATATTGACAAATGACATTATATTTGTGTACAGCCAACATAAGAAAAAGGACAATAACTAAGAAGATATTTGAGGATCTTTAGACTTCTCTCCTCCTCCCATCTCTCCAGCCCCATCACTCACCTGTACTACACATACAGTAAGTTGCAGGGAGGTCAGTGGATACTACCGTGTGATGGTGTCAGAGTTGGGTCTTCCTGGTCTCAGCCAGGCAGCAGGCAGATCCAGCGGTAACCCCCCACACACACACACACTTTCACCCGCTCCCCCTACCCCTACCCCTTCCCCCAGAGCAGACGCCGGCCCCAGGCCAGCGGCCACCAAATTGCGGGGGAGAGGGAGTCCTTCCTTACCTCATTGACTTGGATGATATGATAGATTTGCCTCAGGTACTCGGAGCCACGTGGTTTGTGGCAAATCTCCAGGAGTATCAGCCCTATTTTCTGCTCAGTCGCCTCAGCCACACCGCCGCCCCCCTCCTGTGGAACACCACTCTCGCCCCACTCAAACGTACTGAGAGAGGGAGAGAGACAGAGATAAAGAGAGGGGGGTGAAAGAGTGAGAGGTGAGATACAAAGAGGCAGGGGAAAACAAAAAGCCACAGTTACCATGAATATCTGCTACCTGAACATTCCATTTCTTTGAGGGATTTAGCCAAAGAGCTTCAAATACATGGCCACACTTTATTCTGTTGTGACCCGCACTTGAATGTATATGAAACCTTTACACTTTAAAAACATGTAGGAGGGCTCAAGGTTTGGTCTTTTATTTCCTTGCAGCTCTATTGTTCCCACTTTTCGTTGAACGTTTCAATTGCAGGCCTTTTTTCTAAAACCGTTTGTGTGGATCTCGTTCTGCAGCATTGAGGTGTGTATGGAAAGTGAACATAAAGTAGAGACACAGTGTGTTCTGTTCTATCAGAGTCTCCAGGCGGAGGTGTTTCAAAACAGAAAGGCCTGGAATTGATAGAGCTGTGATATAGTATAAATGATTTCACTGTGTGTGTGAGCGTGTGTGCTTGTGTGTGCAATACCTACACACACACACACACACACACACACACACACACACACACACACACACACACACACACACACACACACACACACACAGCGCCTTACCCTAGCAGCGGCCCGAGTCATTTCCCTGCCCTTCCTATGTTCCTCGCCATTGCCACGACGCTCGCCGTCCGTCAAACGCTCTCCTCCGTCCGGACGGACTTCCTGTCATTGTTTTTTTTTTCCCCTTTCACATTCTCTCCCGCTCTTCTTTTTGTAATTATAAGGTGGCAGAAACATTGTCGCCTGTCAGGCAGCTTTTGGCGGATGTGACATTGAGAGAGGTGGGCGAGGCCCTTCCTTCTCCCGGTAGCGGGTCCGTGTCAGCACCTGTGCTGTATCCTTTCCTGTCCATCACTGTGCAGGTGAAGCAGATGATTGGATTCAGTCAGCGGGGTGATTAATGAGGGCCTCTCTGGATTTGGGACAGCCTATCAATCATGTCATTAGGGCCAATGTGCCCTGAAAGAGGCAGACCTCCGCCAAGGAATAACTGCATTCATCTTCATCTGTGTATTCATCCCGTCAGTCCAGTCAGGGTCACCATGATGGAGAACAATAATCTTCTCCTCTACAAATTACTTTACAAAGACAAGTTGGAAGGGGGGTGGTAGAGTGTGTGAGAGGATAGGTTGGGGCGGTGGGGGGTTGTTTTTAGACTGGCGAGCCCCCATTCCCTCCCGCTGATGCCACTGTACACTGATTGTTTACAACCCAGGCTTCACTTCCCAGTGAAGGTTATTTTAATGAATAGTAATGATCTCAGAGAATGGCTCCGACAGGTGATACATAATCACTCTTTCTCTTTTTCCCCTCCCATTTACCCCCTCTTCTCCGTTTCTTTCCGACTTCCACCACCCCTTGTTCCTGTCACTAGGAGCCGGCCATTTCCTGGAACACTTGAGCTAATCTGTTCTCCGTCTTTCTCTCTCTCTCTCTCTTTCTTTCTGCGAGCTGCTGTGTTTGTGTGGTTCCGTTACCCGGACGGCTAAATCATTTTTAACGAGGATAAATGTGTCCAGACTTTTCTGCTCTTCTCGTTGGTCTTGAGCGGTCAGAGGTGCAGGTTCTGGGAATAAGTCACCAAGCTCGGGTTCAAAGGGCAGACAGTATGAGCCAAACTCAAACCCAATTTCCCATTGCCTTATTTTGTTTTCCATTCAGACTGTAGGATGTCCATCATTTACGATAAATATCGTGTCTCAGAATACATTGATCTTGTTCATACAGGTTCCCATGAATAACGGCTGCAACCGATGACGCAATCCATCAGGGTACACACACGGAATTAAAGAACATTTCTGAATAGCATACTGCTCATTAAATAATTCTGTCACAAATACACGAATGCAATTTGGCTGAATACACCATGAATCAGACTGAAACACTTTTGTATTTTATTTAACCTTTATTTAACTAGGCAAATCAGTTAACCATCCTGCTGTGTTCCGGTCGAATTGGACCGATTTACAAGTTTTCTCTCTGAAAAAAATGTAGTTAATTTAAATCTGATTGTCTTATGGTTCCAAGACTTTGTCCACACAGGGCATCTGAACACACAAAATACATTTGGATGATTTTCAACACCTCTGGTATTCCCGGGCCAAAAAGTGTTCCCGGGCCAAAAATGACCAGTCATTAGAAATGAATGGGTGAGACTACAATTAGTGTATAAAATTGAGTTCAGGCACATGCCCATTCATCACATGGACACACTTCCTCTCCCAGACCCCCACATGCATGTGTGTTTGAGCACACACACCTCACTCCCCTTCTTGGCTTCCATGGCAACCCCCACGGGAACCTTTCCCCAATAGAATCTTTCCCCCATAGATACCACACCTGTTGGCATTCTCACAAACAACTGCAACATTGTTTCAATAATATATAGAACTGTTCTCGCAGCTCTGGTATGTACAGCTTTTTTGAGGCCTTGCTCACAATTCATTCTGTGGCAGCACAATGACCAAACGATATACTGTATGTGAGGCTCTTGATCATATCTTTGATCATGACTCTGGTGAGGAGAGTCCTTGTTAAACTTAGACACAAAGTAGTCTGTGATAAATAGTACAATATGTTTCATCTGAGTATTTGTAATAGTCAAAATAATCCATACATTAGGCTTTTTTTTAACTCAAAAATGAGTTGTATGAGCTCAGGTCAATGAGGCCTACAGGCCATAAATAGCAAATAGAAGTTCAAAGCGTATAATGTTCACAAGAACTGAAGTTGATAAAAAGATCTAACACAACATTAGGTGATAATATATGTATTATTATGGATTTATAATCAGCTATAAATAAATATAGGACAGAACACACATCACGACAAGAGAGACAACACAACATAAAGAGAGACCTAAGACAACAACATAGCATGGCAGCAACACACGACAACAGGGCGTGGTAGCAACACAACATGACAACAACACGGAAGCAACACAACACGGAAGCAACACAACATGGCAGCAACACAATATATGCGGTGCTGCTCGTGGCAACGTCATTTCGTCGGTTAAAACTGTCATTTTGATCCCATGGATGGTCAGCCCTGGCATCCATAGCTCTGTCTGAGAATTTGAGAGTGGCAACATATCTCCAACCCATCCCTCATCTGTTTGCCAAAACAGTGGTGGGGTGTCGGTTTTGCTGTCCTTTGAATTGCAGAACGCCCCTTTAAGAAATGCCACCAATCTGGAAGGGCACTTTTCTCATAGGAGGGCAAAAAAGGCCCCCCTAGGTCCCTATCTGTGTGTGTACCTGAATAGAGGCCCTTATCCTTCTACAGTGTTACATTGAGCCTGATGAAAAGGTGTTTTCCAAGCCACCTTGAGCTGTCGTCTTCCGATCGTAATTATAAGTAAACACAAAACATAGCGTGGGACCAAACACTTCCCTTGCAGGTCAACAGGAATTTATGGCAGGGTTGACTTCAGTTGCAGGTCATGTGGTTCTCTCTCAGGGCCATGCTTTCATATCATCTGCCTCAACCAATCTCCTCCCACAAAATGGCAGATGGATCACTCAACAGAATGATGTGTTGGAAGACATATCGCAGTTTCAATATCAAAGCTAGCGTGACTAATGATCATCTCTTTGGTTGTAATAAGTCCTGAATGGACAGTTGTTATGTTCGACACATCCTGAAGACTATAAAGAGAGAAATGGATTGACCGCAGCTCCGTGTTTGTACACACAGTAGGTGTCCAGAGTTGACCTCTCACCTCTCGGAGCAGAGCTTGCGGGCCTTCTGCAGGATAAATTAGGTTTGGTTAGGATTACAGTTAGGTTAGGATTAAGTTCGGTTGACTTCTCACCTCTCGGAGCAGAGCTTGCGGGCCTTCTGCAGGATAAATTAGGTTTGGTTAGGATTACAGTTAGGTTAGGATTAAGTTCGGTTGACCTCTCACCTCTCGGAGCAGAGCTTGCGGGCCTTCTGCAGCTGCATGGAGCACCACTTGGGCCTCCTCTCCTCCAGAGCCTGCAGTACCTTGTGCACAGTGGGCTTGGGCACACCCTTCTGCTGGCCCTGGCCCATGGTCCCCTGGAGGCACTCTGACAGCAGGGCCAGTCTCTCCTTGGCCCCCCGGTCCAAAGGCAAGCCGCACAGCAGCTCCAGTGAGTTGGGGTCCTCCAGGCACTGGCAGAGACAGCTAAGGAGGGCCCAGAGGAGCAGGCCTGTGGAGCGCAGCTGCCGAGCATGCTGGGAAAGGTGTTTCTCTGCGGTGTGGAAGAGGAAGCGTACTGGCAGAGGGAGGGAAGCCACGGCCGAGGGCAGGTTGGTGTAGATGAAGGAGAGGGCCTGGAGGGCCAGATTCACCACACCTGAACAGACAGGAGAGACAAACCAGGGGTAAGGAAACAAAGTGTTTCAGACAATACTGAGCATGAAATAAATATGTTAATTTAGCCAATGGATAATCAATTGAGTTCCGGTGTACTACAAGAAGAGATGCAATGCAAATATACATTTTTTGATCCACACAATTTAGTCCACACAATAATCCAGCTCAGAGTGAGACAGTGGTGCCAGTACGTACTCTTAGCGGATTCCCTCCCCTTGGGTGTCTGAAGGGTATAGCTCCACTCCTTGGGGACTTTAGTGAGGATGTTGTCTGGGACGTCCCGTCTGAGCAGGGAGGAACAGGGATCCTCAGAGGCCTGCCAAGCCAGTACCATGGTGACCAGATGGCCCAGAAGGCAGTGGACAGGCTGGTTGACCACTGCCTGGATAAAGCTGATCACCACGGGGACAGGCCGCACTGAATCTAGGACAGGCCAGGACAGGACAGGACAGGGTCAGCAATCACTATCATGACAGAGGAAGAGTAGTCGTTCTGAGTGTTCCAGAGGGCTCTTCTTCTAAATTGGCTAATGCTTATCAATAGTTGTATTTAAATCAGCAACTTATCGAAACCTGGGGGAATCAGGTGAGAAAACTCTGTCAACCACCGATTATAAATCACAATTTCAGTGCCAAGGAGAGAAAGATTATTTGAGGAGAGAAAGATTATTTGAGGGTGAACAACTGAAAACAGAACAACAGATTTAAAAAGCTGAACGTTGCAACCGTAAATCTTTTGGTGCGGAGAAGTTTTTGAAACCCACTACCAGGGGAAGAGAGGTATTCTGTATCAAAGCCAGGTGGGCATTAGGTGTATACCAGCTTTGCCGAAGTCAGGCCTTTCAACGTTTTGGCCTTCAATACCCTGTACATATTAGTACCAGATCAGCAACAGTGTGCAGCTGTGCGGCACTCATATCGTTTCCATGGCATTAGCAGTAAAACAAAGAGCTACATCAGAGAGATTTAGTACAGTGGCAGAACTGGAATGCATTGAAGTCCCAGGGGAATCCTACCATCTATAACTCTCCATCCCTTCAAAACAGAAAAAAAACCGACGTGATATAGGCCTGCTACATGGTAAAGCAAGACCTCTGTCTCCAAAACCTCAACCCATTTGTCAAAAGTCACCCCATATTCAAACCCTGTTCACAACTCAGCACTTATATAATCACTGACTACTTCAACACATAAGACTTCAGCCAGCTCCAGCTGATGGTTAAGTCATTGGACATCACAGACTGTCAAGAACACAGAACAGTAGAGAAGTTCCCAGAGAGATCAATAGTTTGGTTCGGGGAACTCCTGTGCCCCAAAATTCAATTACACACCATCTCAGTTGGGAGGTGCATCCCAGAGCAGCAATTAAGCCAACGATAGCAGGAGACACACAGAAATAGAGAGAGAGAGAGAGAGAGAGAGAGAGAGAGAGAGAGAGAGAGAGAGAGAGAGAGAGAGAGAGAGAGAGAGAGAGAGAGAGCACCGGGTGACATTGAGACGACAGGAGTGAATCCACCACTGTCTTCTCTCCTTCTCCCCTTCCAACCTCCTACCCAATCACCCTAATTTATGCTACAATAATTACCTCTCGCATGTGATGGAGAAAAAAAACTACAGCAAAAGGAGCTGGGACTCCACAGGAGCCCTGATTAAACCCAAAATCAAAAGGAAGTGTCAGGGAATAATTGCAGTCTGTGTTATTGAGCACTGAACGATTAGTAGTACGATCAGCTCGACAGGATGAGCTGATGTTGGAGCGGGACTTCTTCTATGTTTTGTCATGGAAATGACAACACGTAAACAGTCACCAGAGAGCCAGTTAAGGGAGGGTTTGCGCTGCAGTTTAGGATAATTTGTACTGAGCCTCGAATCCATTACGATAAAAGCCCACTTCGGACGTGGTGTATTTGTTAGAAAGGTGACGACAGTGTTTACCTATGGGCATGCACACACGCTAGCACGCATGCACACACGCGGCCACATAACTACTAATAGCGTTAACCTATATGTTGATTTGAACCTGATGTGGGTCAAATAGACATCTCAAATCGTTTCATATACTTTATTTTAGGTGTGTTTAATTTAGCTTGGAGTTTGTACTTTTGAGACCAATCCATTGGTTCCATTGTATCAGTCAAACGAAATCAATTGCAGCTCAAATTGGCTATTTCCCAAAACGTGATATATTTGGATCCAGATCTGAACATTAGGGACCATGACAAAGTTAGGACATACCGTTGAAGTCAAACGTTTACATACACCTTAGCCAAATACATTTAAACTCAGTTTTTCACAATTCCTGACATTTAATCCTTGTAAAAATTCCCTGTTTTAAGTTAGTTAGGATCACCACTTTATTTTAAGAATGTGAAATGTCAGAATAATGGTAGAAAGAATGATTTATTTCAGCTTTTATTTATTTAATCACATTCCCAGTGGGTCAGAAGTTTACATACACTCAATTAGTATTTGATAGCATTTCCTTTAAATTGATTAACTTGGGACAAACGTTTCGGGTAGCCTTCCACAAGCTTCTGGGACCTTGCCGATTTTTTTTGATTTTCCAACGATGTCAAGCAAAGAGGCACTGAGTTTGAAGGTAGGCCTTGAAATACATCCACAGGTACACCCCCAATTGACGTCAATTAGCCTATCAGAAGCTTCTAAAGCCATGACATCATTTTCTGGAACTTTCCAAGCTGTTTAAAGGCACAGTCAACTTAGTGTATGTAAACTTCTGACCCACTGGAGTTGTGACAGTGAATTATAAGTGAAATAATCTGTCTGTAAACAATTGTTGGAAAAATGTCTTGTGTTATGCACAAAGTAGATGTCCTAACCGACTTGCCGAAACGATAGTTTGTTAACAAGAAATGTGTGGAGTGGTTGAAAAACGAGTGTTAATGACTCCAACCTAAGTGTACGTAAACCTCCAACGTCAACTGTAGGTTTCTTCAGTGCTTTTCTTTGGAAACGCAGTCTGCATCCTGCATTGTGTGCTCTCAAGTGCCTACAGTACATCGCACTCCAGTGTAAAAAATAGGTTCTGTATAGCAACAATGAGGTTTAAATACCTGCCGGGCTGTATAGATAGTCCCATAAGTGTCCTCTGTCAAAGTAAGTCCCCAAGGCCAGAGTCAGGGCTTTAGGGACATTGTTCAGAGAGCTGAGCACGTTGTACACAGCCTCCATAAACTCATCTCCAGCATTGCTCTTCACAGGAGACACAGCATCAGCATCTGCCTCCTCCTCCATGCAGAAATCTGAAAAGATAGGAAAAGTTGAAGTGACAGACACACATAAAATGCCAAGGACTATAGTGAAACCCAAGCATTCAAACACATTCGGGAGTGCGAGTCAGTTTTGAATGGGGTCTCTTCAGCTGCAATATATGACCGTGCACTGCTAACCTTCCATTTCAACCTTAGTCGTTATGATACAGAACATTCCCCAGCTGCACCTTCGAGGTGGGGGCTGAGGAGAGGTGGAAATAAAGCAATATCAAACGCACCAAGCGAGAAAATATCTCAAGGCTGTCAAGGCTGTCCAAACTGGGACACGCCAACGAAAGGTAGCAAAATAACTATTGGCATAGAAAATACACACCCACACATCTTTAGTGAAACTATACAAAAACAACTGAATCCCCAAGCCTCTTGTGGATGAATATCTAGTAGACGAAAGGCAGGAAATAAGTAGGAACACGTTCTGCCAGGATGTCCTTGTGGGGGTCGCTGCAGGCATGGTGTGGTGGGGGTTGGGAGGTGGAGGTAGGGGCCCGAGGGGGAGGGGGATCATCTGTGTTCCTCCAGTGGCACAGGTCCAGAGGCCGTCCGTCAGTCTGTTTTGTGGGAGATGACAGGTATTTGAATAGGAGGCCGAATGCAACGCAACACTCAATGAGCGGGCCCTTTGATGGAAGGCAGGGAGCTGTTTGCGTTCCCCCTTGACAAATGTTGGACTGTTTTAAAATGACAGGCCTAAATTACCTGCCGCATTAAGGGACGCAGGGGCCCTAATATCACCCGGCTTAATAAGAAGCCAGGAAGCCCATCGCCGCTCAACCACTGATGGGAATTGATTTCCTCTCTGTTTTTTTTTCTCCCGACGTGGCACAAAAAAAAGTGGTCAAACATCCTTTGACCTACAATCACTCTATTACACTGCATTATGTGGATAATGCTGCGGCCTTGTAGTCTGTCGGCCTGGTAATTGGTCCTTAAGGAGAGGGCGCGTGGTGATAGCGCCATGCCCACTGTCGAGGGGGAAAGGGGGGACTTATATTCATTTCCACTTGGGGTGCTGAAGAGCATGGCGGGTTAACCAGACACCTTTTAATAATTATCCCATTATGGAACCGGAGATGAGTTATGATAGATAGACTACTGTTCCATCTCTGAGGAGTCTCTCTCTCTCTCTCTCTCTCTCTCTCTCTCTCTCTCTCTCTCTCTCTCTCTCTCTCTCTCTCTCTCTCTCTCTCTCGTCTGTAATTGGAAGCAGACACAGTGTGTGATGATAATAAAACAGTCCTGTGTATAAAGCTGCTCATTTACAGAGAGGACCTAGCGTAGCAGAAATCCGTGCCCAGCCTGCTGGGGCTTCTGCGCGAGAGGACAGACCCACCCATCAGAGAGCAGTTAAGGCAGCAGTGGCTGCTGAGAGTTGGGACGAGGAGAATGGCCAGGTTTGTCTGGTTCCTCTTAATTAGCTGGTCTCCGAGGTCGAGTTCGGTTTGGTGGCGATGTTGATTTACGATGGTGCAGTGCAGGCCCGGGCGACGGTGGGGAGGGGAGAAACGCTAGCTAGCTTCCGTCGTCTTAGAAGGCCGGCGTTGTTATTAATGAGGTCGCTTTAATGTGAATTAATGTGCAAGTGCACAACAGTCTTTAAAGGTTACACTTTCCCAATGTGGAGAGAGGAGAAGGAGATGTTTAAAGGTCAGTGTGTGAGCTCAGGTTAGCCCTGTTGGGTGTTTATTACAGCTCTCTATTGATTTAGTCGGGATGATGAAGGCCCTGATGATGATGAGGAGGATGATGACAACTCCATAAAACAAATGGGCTCCATCCAAAGATGTTCAGACACTGCACAGCCTGTCCATAGATGTGATTAGTTTCATTGGGGCCCTGGGCACAGATTACATTTTAAAGGTTTCATAACCAAAGTGGATCCTATCCTACCCATGGGCCTCTGGGAGGTTGACGGCTTGACTTTGGTTTCACTTTTGCCTAATAAAGATCTAACACATGAATTTAAAAAAAATACATCATATTTGGGAGAATGAAGAGTTTGAGCAACCAACAAAGCAACAACATGACATCTCAGAAAACTCGGACTCATTTTTCATTTTTCAATCCCCTATCCCAGGTGTGTGTGGTGCAACGAGCAGGTTGTTAGAGTATTTCCATCAGAGTGTCTTACGGGAGTGTTCCAGGAGGACTCGCAGCAGGTGACAGTCTCTGTGCAGGATGGCGGTCAGCAGCAACCTGGGACTGCATCTTGGGTCAGAGGTCAGCAGCCTCAGCTGGCACTCGGAGGTCACTTCGCCCGCCAGGCCCTCCCTTCAACCGAGACCGTCACGGGACAGACGGACAGGAGAAACAACACACAACAACAGTGACGGATCTGCAGCGTCGGGTAACTAGAATGATAGAAAGCAGAGTCCATTCAGACAAGGGAGGACGCACACCCGTGAACCGCAAATATACTGTTATGATATAGCAACTTCCTTGAATGTCAGTTCCTCCCTTACCAGATTAGTGCGCAAATGCCTTCATGCTCGCTTACTTCGAGTGTGCACCAGGAAGGAATTACATTTAATCTTGGCCAGCTCCAAGCAAATGAACATTTGGGGAGAAGCCAAATACATAAATATACAGCATAACCCTCAATGTATTTTGTGGAACCATGAGGCTGCAGCCAGCTGGGTGTAATGAGGCATGTCCTTGGAGTTTGCGTGCGAGTGTGCATGTGTGTGAATGTGTGAGTGTGCGTGTGAGTGTGCACGGGCGTGTGTTGTATACGTCTCAATAAAAACCTGATAAAGGGCAAGGAAAAGTAGGCGGAGGACGGGGGGAGGGAATGTTAGCCACCCCGTTCCAGCCAAAAAGCGAGAGCGTGGTGCACCCTGCTGCTTGAGTGAGGAACACTATGCCTTAACCTGACGGCGCAGTTTATGATGTCACTGGGGCTGCAAATCCAGGAGAGATCCTCCCTTAACTGCTGTGATAAATCTGACCAGCTACAGCACAGGGTCGGCTTCCAGTGTCAAAACAAGAGAGCTCCACACTTTTGATTGGCCATAATACTGCTTGATTTATCGACGTGCTTTGTGTTTTTATTGTTGTTTTATTTAATAATCATCACAGTCGGTTTATGTGAGGAGCTGAGCTGAGGGAAGGTCTGGCTACAGGGCCCAGCCATGGAAGGACCTGTGGATTTGGCCAGGGAACCACAGCACAGCAAGGCACCCTGCCATCGCTGAACATGAGGAAAATAAAGAAGGTCATAAACATAAACTCATTTCAACTCTCAGGGAGTATGGCAGGGGTTGGATGGGGGGCTGATTTGTGCTCTCTAAGCCTGCGATGACATCACCCAAGAGTAAGGGTGGTGAGGGGAGGGGGCAGTATGGGGCGAGTGCGGAGAGTGACTGAGTGCACCTTCTCAGGTCAGAGAAGTCATTCCTCCCCAAACCTCCAAACACGAGCGCATGCAGGCACACAACCCACCCCTCGTCCCACTCCGAAACAGTCATCTCTGTTCACACCCTCAGTGAAAACCCCCTCAGCAGCCATTAACATAAACACAGTGTGTGTAGTAACACTATTTCTTCCCACCTCGACTTCTTTAAACTGCATCTGTGTTGTATTACAGTCCCTGGGTATGACTGGGGCCCTCACAAAGACGACGCCCTAACTCAGCACACATATGGTGCTTGACATATGGTCCTTGGGCCGTGGTGGGTATACTCTCTGCGTGTAAGAGTTTGTGCGAGTGTGCGTATGTTACGTACCGTGCTGCCTGCTGGGTGAACAGGCCAGGGTGGATGGCACTGAGCCAGTGTATGCCAGGGCTGCCTGGGGAATGGGCCAGAGCTGGCGCGGAGCCCTCTCCAGGTCTGTACTGGAAAGTCCTGAGGGTTATGACACATAGACATCAGAATACAGCATATCAGCCCAATGTGTCCTTTGCCTATACCGTGACAGTGTATGGACCTCAGAACAGACTCAATTCGTCGGGGCATTGACTCTCCAAGGTGTCGAAAGGTTGCTGGCCCATGTTGACTCCAATGCTTCCCACAGTTGTGTCAAGTTGGCTGGATGTCCTTTGGGTGGTGGACCATTCTTGATACACAGGGGAAACTCTTCTGCGTAACAAACCCAGCAGAGTTGCAGTTCCTGACACAAACCGGGCCCCTTCGTCTACACCGATTGAAGTGGATTTAACAGGCGACATCAATAAGGGATCATAGCTTTGACCTGGATTCACCTGGTCAGTCTATGTCATGGAAGGAGCAGGTGTTCCTAATGTTTTGTACACTCAGTGTACAGCAGATGGTGGTTGAAGTGATGGTGTCGCGGATTGACACCCTGCATAAAGAGTGGTCTGTTACAACAAACCCAGTTTAATCTTACCATGCTGCAGTAATGTACATTAATATAGGTTTATGATGTCAGAGTGAACCCCTGGGACTAAGCGACTGTTTAAAAGACGACAGTTCCCAGAGGTTTGGGGTTGGTAAAAGGCAGACAGCATGCGCTACAGCTGATTGGCTAGTGCGGCCAGTGTGAGAGATCAGATGGCAGAGGGTGTGTCTGTACCAGTAGAGCTGAGGCAGGGGTGCTGTCACGATGACCAGCGTGGTCAGGAGCTGGTCACACAGGCTGTGGATTGAGGCGACCCAGACGCAGCCCGCCACCGATGGCTCTGACTGAGCCAGCGCCTCGGGCCGCTCACACACACTCCACATGAGCTGCTCCACACACAGCAGTACCACCGTGATGTCACACCTGGGGGGGGGGTGGGGGGGGAGAGAAGGGGTTAGACACTACACAGAGCATCCCGAACTCTCATCAGGCATGACATCATAACATGACAACATGGTTGGCGAGCCAGATGAAACCTCCTGCTGAGTTTATGACAGGACAGTTACGGGCCTGAGGCCTTCGCTCTACTATGTAAATAAATAGCTTCTTTCATGTCCAGAAAGCAGTAAATCTGTTTCCTCAATTGATTGTAGGGCTTTTATTGGACTATTTCTTCACGGGAGCCAAATCTGTCATCACCGTTCTAAGTTAGATGGACAGCATTCCTAAGTGTGTCTTAGTGTAATCATGTGAGGGTTGTGAGTTGGAGCAGATAGACAGAGGAACCCTACACTTCCTATCTCTCTTTGGGAGGCCTGTATGTAACACAGTGCAAGCGTGCACACACACACACACACACACACACACACACACACACACACACACACACACACACACACACACAAGCCCTCTCTCCCAACACTAATTCATGGACGACCTGCACATTGTCATCCGTCAGCGGTGATGTGAAGCAGTTGTGGACTGAAGGCCTCAGCATGTGTTCAGGGTGTGTTTAGTATGTGTTAATGTAGTGTTCAGTCCCCCACGTCAAGCCCAAGAGGAACACTATGGAACTGAGCCTAACCCTAACACGACAACACTAACAACAACAACACCAACACCACAAACAACAACACTAACACCAACAATACTAACAACACAATCAACACCAACAACAACACTAACAACACGTTCAACACCAATAACACCAACAGCACAAACAACAACACTAACAATACTAACAACCTGATCAACACCAACAACACAAAATACACAAACAATACTAACAACACAAAAACACCAACAATACTAGCAACACTAACAACACCAACAGCACAAACAATACTAACAACACAAACAACACTAAAAATACTAACAACACAAACTACAAACAACACTAACAATACTAATACTACTAACACCACTATCAACACTAACAACAACACTAACAATACTAACAATACTAACACTACTAACAATACTAGCACTACTAACAATAATAACAACACTAACACTACAAACAACACCAACAATACTAACATGACTAACAATACTAACAACACTAACACTACAACCAACACTAACAATATTACTACTACTAACAACACTGAGAAAACTAACAATAGTAACAAAACTAACACCACTTACACTACTAACAATACTAACAACACTAACACTACAAACAACACTAACAAAACGAACACTACTAACACCACTAACAACACTAACATGACTAACAATACAAACAACACTAACACTACAAACAACACTAACAATACTAACACTACTAACACTACTAACAATACTAACAACACTAACACTACAAACAACACTAGCAAAACTAACAACCTGAATACAAAAACCAACAACACAAAATACACAAACAATACTATCAACACAAAAACACCAACAATACTAACAACACTAACAATACTAACAACTCCAACAGCACAAACTACAAACAACACTAACAATACTAACACTACTAACACCACTATCAACACTAACAACAACACTAACAATACTAACAAAACTAACACCACTAACAACACTGACAACCCTACCAATACTAACAAGACTACCAATGCTAACACTACTAACACCACAAACCATACTAAAACTACTAACACCACTAACAACACTACCAATACTAACACCACTAACAATACAACACTACCAAAACTAACAACACTACCAATGCTAACACTACTAACACCACTAACACTATGAACCATACTAACACTATTAACAATACTAACACCACTAAAAACACTACCAATACTAACACCACTAACAATACTAACACCACTAACAATACTAACACCACTAACTGCACTACCAATACTAACACCACTAACAATACTCACACTACTAACAATAATAACACCGCTAACACCACTAACAACACTACCAATACTAACACCACGAACAATACTAACACTACTAACAATAGTAGCACTACTAACAATACTAACACCACTAACACTACTAACACTACCCACAACACTAACAATACTAATGCCACTAACAATACTAGCACCACCAACAATAATAACACCACTAATAATACCAATACTAATAACACTACCAATGCTAACACTACTAACACCACGAACCACACTAACACTACTAACAACACTAACAATAATAACGCCACTAACAACACCAAACATAACACCACCACTAATACTAACACTACTAACAACACTAACAACACTACCAATACTAACACCACAAACAATACCTACACCACTAACACTACTAACAACACTACCAATACTAACACTACTAACAACACTAACAACACTACCAATACTAACACCACAAACAATACCTACACCACTAACACTACTAACACCACTAACAACACTACCAATACTAACACCACTAACAATAATAACAATACTAACACTACTAACAACACTAACAATAATAACGCCACTAACAACACCAACCATAATAACACCACTAATACTAACAATACCAACAACACTAACACCACAAACAATACTAACAATACTAACACTACTAACAACACTAACAATACTAACAGCACTAACAATACTACCACTGCTAACAATTCCAACAATACTAGCGATACTAACACCACTAACAATACTAAAACCACAAACAACACTAACAATACAAACAACACTAACAATACAAACAACACTAACAACACCAACAACACTAACAATAATGTGTGTGTGTATATGAGTGTATGTATGCATGTATGTCTGTGTGTGTGTGTGTGTGTTCCTGTATGCATATGTGCACGTGTGTATGGGGAAGCCCTGCCTCATACCATACTGTACCTGATCTGCAGGTGCCTCTTGTAGGAGGGCCGTGCCCTGGAGTACCTTTGCACCAGAACCTGCAGACTCTCACTGGTCACCTGAGCAAGCACGTCCCGCCCCACAGAGCCTGGCACAGCCAACCACAGGTCAGTACGCAGCCCAGTCAGGAAGTAGTGCCACATCTGCACTGAGAATGAACACCTATCACCCTGCAGAGAGCGAGATAGAGGGAGCGAGGGAGCGAGATAGAGAAATGGAGAGATGGATGGATGGATAGATGGGAGAAACAGTGAGCGAGCGATAGAAAGAGAGAGAATGAGAGGGATAATGAATGTGTGTGAGAGAGAGAGTGATAGAGAGAAAGAGAGAGAAAGAGAAAGAGAAAGAGAAAGAGAAAGAGAGAGAGAGAGAGAGACAGTGCTGTCAACACATAGAAGGCCCCATGGTCACACCACCTGCACTCTGCACCTGGGCTCCTGTTCCCCTATGTGACTAAAGACTGCTTTCATGCCCTGATCTGTGGAAGGCATCACAGACAAGGGGAACAGTCTGGAATATCACTAAACACACAGATGTTCACACACACGCACGCACGCACACACACACGCACACGCACACGCACACACACACACACACACACAGATGCTCACGCACACACACACACTGAAATTAGATGACAGAAAGATGAATGGGGTTTTACATTGGGTCAAAGAAATGTTGTAAAACAAAGACAGAGAGAGGAGGGAGAGGGAGAGGAGAGAGAGAGACAGGAGAGGTAGAGAGAGAGAGAGAGAGAGAGAGATAATGAGAGAGGTAGAGAGAGAGAGAGAGAGATAATGAGAGAGGCTGGTTTCCTGTCTCTAATTGCTTTCAGACAAGGGGAGCGGGGGGACAGTCCTATACAGTTGGTGTTGTGACCAAAGAGAGATTATTAACAACATGTTCGACATCTAGTAATGATCTCAGCCCCCTCTTCCCCCTCCTCCCCCCAAGCAAATCATTTAGGGATTGTCTCTGGACAGAGAGCATGACCATACGTCCGGGATTAAGACTCCATCCTCTGCCTCTGGACCCAACAGACCCCCCTGAATTACAATCTGTACCAGGACCAAGAGGAAGTGCACGTGTGGCTGAGACTTGTCTATGGCTGGGCCTGGCCAGGTTGTGGGTCTTGGTGCTGGGTCTGGGCCGGAAGAGCTAAGCTGCCTCCCTGGAGCTCCAGGATCCAGGACAGACAGAGGAAAACACACCTGCACACAGCAGGCCTGTCTGACCTCAGTGACTGGGAATGGAGGGAGAGGGAGGGAGTGGGCAAGGGAGGGAGGGGGTTCTGGGTTGGTTTAGGGGGCATAGGTATGGTTTGGACAGGGGCTCCAGCAGCCCTGTTTCCAGATGGTCACAGTGCAGACGCCTCGATCCCACCAGCCCTCCGGGAAACACGGGAGCCCCAGATGTGCTGGGAGAGCTGAGAGTGGAGCCCCGAGTTTGGAGGCGGGAGGGGAAGGGGGTGCTGATAACGCAAAGAGTTCATTTTGGGAATACATCTAAAGAGGGAGAGAGCTCTTCATAGTTGTAGCGACAAAAAAAAAAAAAACCTTGAATAGACACACAACACACACAAAAACACTACAAGACTCCATTACTCTCTCTTGCTGACAAATACCAGCAGAGAATCTCCATTAGCACAGAGAGCATTATCGAAACGCTTGCTACAGTAGAGTACCATGCAGTAATTGTGGTCTAGCTCACCTCGTAGAAGGGTTTGGGGTCAGCCCAGTGGTGGCTCTCTGCGTCTTGCAGGATAGTGCTGGTGCACACCTGGACACAGTAGCTGGCCAGCTGCTCTCTCAGGCCCTCCGTCACGTCCTGGTACCTCTGGATGGGCAGCAGTGTCATGGGGCTGCAGGGCCACAAACAACACACACGCAGGAATACCTTTCAACAGGCTTGCACAGGATCCAAAGAAAGGGGAGGGAGGGGGCAGTTCAAGAGAATAGGGGGTGAGGGGCCACAGGGCAGGTGAAGGTGGGGGGCGTGAGGGAAGAGGTAGGGTACATGGGCAAGCAGGGCACTTTGAGGAGGGATACGTGGAGTGCGGTGGCAAAAGGGGTACTAGGAGGTAAATAAATCTGCCAGATGTATTCACAAATGGCTGTGATTAGAACCACTCCATTATTTACCTCCCTCCCTTCTCTCTTAGCCCCTCCCCCTTCAAACAGCCCACCCCCTTCTCTCCAAACTCTCTCCATCTTGCTCCCCAGCCCTCTCTGTCAGCGCTAGGCCACACAGACTCTCTGTAGCCTTCTCACTCTCCTCTGCCTTTAACCTTTGGCTCAGTTTGAGAGGCAACATCTGTTTTCCAACCAACACATCTCCTCCATTCCACCAGACAGACGGACAAACGGACGGTGCAGTCAGGCCATCGCTCGCACACAGATATGCAGATTCTTTACAACTCAATTACAGAGTTTTAGTACCTTTGGCAGTGCACTAACAATCTCCCTTGGCTGAGAAACTACACTGGACATCAATAAATCCCCCAGAATATTTAGGAAAATATGTCTGGTGAACCCCCTGGCTTTTTATGGCTTTCTGCTTGTTTTAAATCTTTGTTGTCATGGAGGTGCAGTTTTCTTTTAGCCATGACCAGGGTTGGGGAATAACAGATTACATGTAATCCGTTACATGTAAGGGATTACAAAAAATGGTAACTGTAATCCGTTGTGTTAGCAGCAAAAATATTGTAATCTGATTACAGGTACTTTAGAAAAACTAGATGATTACTTTGAGGATTACTTTTACATTACGAAAGGATGTTTTCAAAAAAGAAATTGTTGGCACTTCTCTGTTTTCTCAATGACATTCAAATCAGCATTGAAAAAAAGGTGCAAGTTTAAGTTTGTTCCACCTCAGCGAGTCTGACCACAAGTCAGAGACCACTATGATGACACACCAAATGTGTTTGATGGATCGCGGGAAAAGAGCAGGAATAGGCTTTTGGAGGCTACAGTCCAAGCCATGTCTTCCAATGGTACGACTGGTGTCGGCATCCAAAGATTATCCAACTTGAATAAACACTTGGAGGTAAGAATGACAGTAGTGGTGTAGTCTACAGTGATATGGATATCACTTATTACTGATATCTACGTAGCGCATTGATGTGAATCACACTGTTACTCTCTCATTTAGATATTTGCGCCTTATGGATTGTGGTTGTTGTGGGTGGCTGTTCACAAATCTAAATGTGTATTTGAACCCAATAATGATTGAATTCAAGCAGTTTACGCTGCGTATCAATCATTGTTTTTTAACCAGTGGACAGCCAGTGAATAATACATTCTTGCAACAGCTTCATAGTGAGGATCTCAGCCTACGGAATAAAAATGGGGCATTCATTGCTCAATCTAATTCATGCTGATACAAAAAAGAAATCCATTGGCCTAATAGACACATGCTCAAACTCGTCCAGGTTTGATAGACTTAAAGGGGCCATCTGTAGGTGCTACATTCATTCTTTAACTATATATCAATGGATATATCTATAGATTCTTGAAGAATATAACTTATAAATGCCTCATGAGCTTAGTTCAACTGTCACACTCCATGAGAACCCAAAAACATAAGCTTGTTTTACGCCAATGTTTGTAACATGGTTAAAACTATACTTTTTATATAATGGATGGCCAGTCCTTGCATCCATAGCTCTGTCTATTCATCTGAGAGTGGTTATTATTCTCCAGGCCCATCCCTCATCTTTTTACCAAAACAGAGGCGGGGTGGCCGTTTTGTTATTGTTTCATCTGTGCATTTTCCCTTTAAACGGCTGCAAATTATCAAGATGTCAAAGTGTCACCAACAAAAAGGTAAACAAAAGGCCTATAGCAAATGTAGCAGCATATGGCATTCATTTTTCACTCAGCCTTGTCTCAGGATGGTAAGTTGGTGGTTGAAGATATCCCTCTAGTGGTGTGGGGGCTGTGCTTTGGCAAAGTGGGTGGGGTTATATCCTTCCTGTTTGGCCCTGTCTGGGGGTGTCCTCGGATGGGGCCACAGTGTCTCCTGACCCCTCCTGTCTCAGCCTCCAGAATTTATGCTGCAGTAGTTAATGTGTCGGGGGGCTAGGGTCAGTTTGTTATATCTGGAGTACTTCTCCTGTCCTATTCGGTGTCCTGTGTGAATCTAAGTGTGCGTTCTCTAATTCTCTCCTTCTCTCTTTCTTTCTCTCTCTCGGAGGACCTGAGCCCTAGGACCATGCCCCAGGACTACCTGACATGATGACTCCTTGCTGTCCCCAGTCCACCTGGCCATGCTGCTGTTCCAGTTTCAACTGACCTGAGCCCTAGGACCATGCCCCAGGACTACCTGACATGATGACTCCTTGCTGTCCCCAGTCCACCTGGCCATGCTGCTGCTCCAGTTTCAACTTCCACCTGACTGTGCTGCTGCTCCAGTTTCAACTGTTCTGCCTTATTATTATTCGACCATGCTGGTCATTTATGAACATTTGAACATCTTGGCCATGTTCTGTTATGTTCTGTTGGCACAGCCAGAAGAGGACTGGCCACCCCACATAGCCTGGTTCCTCTCTAGATTTCTTCCTAGGTTTTGGCCTTTCTAGGGAGTTTTTCCTAGCCACCGTGCTTCTACACCTGCATTGCTTGCTGTTTGGGGTTTTAGGCTGGGTTTCTGTACAGCACTTTGAGTTATCAGCTGATGTACGAAGGGCTATATAAATAAATTTGATTTGATTTGATTTTTAACATGTAAATAGCACTTTTCAGTAGTGCTCAAAGCAGGCCATTCCATGAGTGCAGCATTTATTTTTCAACTCGAATCAATGAGCCCAATCAGTCCTTCATGACAACAGAGTTGGGTTGGCTAATAAATCCTTAGTTTTGGGGTCATGCTCAGGTAAAACAATTTGGCTAATCTATACTTCCATATTTCCAAGTCCTATTGTTGAAGCTCAAGGGGCATAACATTTATTGGAATGACTGGAATTCTGATAGACTTTGGTTTTTAATGTAAAGGCATCATTGAATCGTATTATTTGTAGTAGAAAGCACCTCTTGCACAGAGATGCAGTGCCTTAGACCGCTGCACCACTCGGGAGCCCACAGAACCAAACCATGAAGTAAAATTGAACATCCATATGTGACCAGCTATGTAAACTTTAACATTGACTTATCCTGCAATAGATGCCGTTCAATTGGTAACATACATTTTTGTCTTCAACTAAAGCCTCTTGAGGGGAAAGTCATCTAAAAGTAACTGCACGTAATCAGACTACGTAATCAGACTACTTTTGGGTACCCCAAAAGTTACGTTACTGATTACAATTCTACACAGGCAACTAGTAACTGTAACGGATTACATTTAGCAAGAAGTAACCTACCCATTTAGTAACCTACCCAACCCTGGCCATGACACAGGGTTGTCGTGATTATGTAACTGAGAAGGGAGTTGGAAGGTGGACTGTTGAACAAGGGGAGTGGGTGGTGTTTAATACAACTATTAAGCTCTTGAGTGTGGGAACAAACAGAGGTACACATGCACACATTCGCACGCACGCAGTATACAAACTCACACACGCAGTCTAAACAGACTCACACTCTGGCTGCGGTGGGGTTAGTCTCTCTGAGTTGGGCCTCATAGTGACACAGCCGTTGGTGGATGTATATACTGGTGCCCAGCAGAGCAATAAGGTTCTTCAAGGGGGCAGCAGAGGGCACCTCCCCTGCCCGTTCCTCCACACGGCTCAGGATGGCAGACGTGACCCAGGCACACACCTCCACGAAGCTGCAGCGCACCTCCAGGAGGGCGGCATCTCCACACGCCTCCGCCAGGGGCAGGAGGGCATCACACTCCCCCATGATGTCGCCACAGAACTAGCCAGAGAGGAACAGAGTGGGGATGGATGAGAGCCAAGCCAACAAGAGAGAGAGAAAGCGAGAGCGAGAGTGACAGCATAGACATGAGGTGCCTCTCAGTGAAGGCATGCTATAAACTACAATACGTCTCAATCACCTTTGTTTCTCTGCTTTTACACTCCCATCTTAGCCATGCCCCAAACTGAAAGGTCAGGTTCAAAGCTATAGAGGTCACCGGTGGTACCTTAATTTGTGGAGGACGGGCTCTTAGTTATGGCCCGGAACATAATGAATGGAACGGTATCGAAACAGATCGAACACATAGTTTCAATGTGTTTGATACCGTTCCATTCACTCCAACCACTATTATGAGCCGTCCTCCCCTCAGCAGCCTCCTGTGACAGAGGTGTTTAGCTCTTCCTCCTAGTCCTCAACCTCTGTCCCCCTGGCAGACATCACCTACCACATCTACACCTCCGCTCATAACATCAGGATACATCTATTTCTATCCAGCCCAGGGAAAGAATGTCTCCAATGTGCATTTTATTAGTGGGGATTCAGTTTGAACGACAGCGGGGAGCTGCGGTGCCGGGCCGGGCCGGGCCAGAGCTTGAGTGACTGAACGTCTTCCAGTTCCCCTCCCGCAGCGCTTGGACAGCAGAAGCAGCACGTCTCCTTTTTTCCACATCGGTCCCGGGGAAACTTTTCTGTTTGGGCCATGCTGCACCTTTCTGTTTGGAAAGGACAGGATACGTGAGGAGCCTAGCAGCTGGGTGCGGTCTGTCTGGGGGAGGATGGTTGGTTGTTTTCAGTGGAGGAGGAGGGTGAGGAAGAGGATGAGGGGGGGGGGTAAGAGGATTGTCCAGAGAAAGACAGTGTCAAATGAATCACCTCACAGAGCGAGAGACAGACACAGAGACATCACCCTGACACACACACACACACACAACGCTTCCCATTGACAGGACATTGAGAATAACGACAGAGGGTCAGCGAATGCCAAAGAGTCACACGTGTGTGAATGAGTTCACCCTACTTTTTATATGTGAGCTATGTGCCAGGGTGATTTAAAAGCAGTAAAACATGGCCAGGTATGCTCATATATTTCCTAAATTCCCAGAGGAGTTGGCTTGCCCTTAGTGTGGAAAAGCACTGAATGTATTTTCTCCCTTCTCCATAACAACGCCCTTCCAATAGTGTCAGCACGGATATATCAGCTCAGTTCCATTTTGTTTTACACTCACACTGCCTTACTTGACTTACTGTAACACTGGCAGGAGGTCTGACAGTATTACAGACTGAACCTATGGACTATAGACTGAACCTTAACTAGCTCAGAACAAAGATACGGATCGGCGACAGGTCTTACAGGAGCACTCCACTGCAAGGTGATTGAAATGACACAGAGGTAAGGCACGAATTGGATCACTCTCTGTTTCTATGAGACGTTTGTAACGCGAGGCTACAGGCAGCTGAGTGTACAGGCAGGGGTGAATGCAGGAAGAGCAAGCGTTAACGTTGCGCCGTCAAACTAACGGACTTACACAGGTAACTGCTAAAATAATGGAAACACCAACATAAAGTCTCTTAATAGGGCGTTGGGCCACCAAGAGCCGGAACAGCTTCAATGCACCTTGGTATAGAGTGTACAAGTGTCTGGCACTCTATTGGAGGGATGCGAGGCCACTCTTCCATGACAAATTCCATAATTTGGTGTTTTGTTGATGGTAGTGGGAAAACGCTGTCTCAGGCGCTGCTCCAGAATCTCCTGTAAGTGTTCAATTGGTTTGAGAACCGGTGACTGACCCACACACGCACACACACCCTTTTAACCGAGCCATGTTAGCCAAAATAATGGGCAACTAGGCATTTTTATACATGACCCTAAGCATGACGGGATGTTAATTCCTTAATTAACTCAGGAACCACACTCGTGTGAAAGCACCTGCTTTCAATATCCTGTACTTTGAATACCTCATTTACTCAAGCGTTTCCTCGATTTTGGCAGTTACCTGTACCTATTTATGGTAATGTGGGCAGTGGAACGGGTCATGCAACTGAAGCTGGGATGAAGCTACAAAGGTATGCATATGAATGAGTGAAATATTGATCGGCTAATGCTTTCAAACCGGCCACATTTCATGCTCGGGTCTTGTATAGTAATTTGCTCTCGCCTCAAACATGCACGCATATGTCAAAAAAAGGGAGACAAAAAAAAAAAAGGTCTCGCCTTTGGTCTCGGTGGGTGCTCCTCAATGCATATGCATGTATAACCTTTGAGCTGAGAGGCTCTCATATTTTAAGCGTTGACCTACACATAAATATGTTGTACAGGTCTTGAGCGGAGACAAAGTCTTGACACTCGTTAGCAACGAGGAGCCAAAACGAGTGTCGGTGTAAGGGGCTAGAGGAGAGGAGGAGGAGGAGGAGGAGGAGGAGGGGAGACAACACAGGCTTCTTATGAGGCAAGGACAGACAAAGAGGTTAAGGCCCCAATTTGATCAATTGCAGATAAGGAAAACCGCTGCGGGTTCAATCAAAATGCTTATGGTGTAGCTTATCATAGGTGTTAGCCACATTAAACACACATACCCTACAACCTGGTGAATCAGGAAGAGGATAGGGAGGAAGATAAGGAGAGGACGAGGAGAGAGAGAAGTGGATGGACGGGGGGGAGAAAGGTATGAGTGAAGAACACTAATGTAAGAGAGATACTTGGAGTGGGGGATGATGATGATGAACGAGAGGGGGGTCATCTTCATCTGAAGAGGAGAGAGTGTTGATCGGTGGGGACTTAAGCAGAACAAAATACTTCTGGGCTGAGGGAAGACAGACAGGGCTGCCTCTGTCACACAGCCTGCTTTTTCTTCACACAGATCACCCACATATTTGTGTTGATCTTTATGCTTACCTTGGCGACCATCTTGGGGCGGTCCCTCTCTGGGCAGGTGAGGGAGGAGTCATCTCTGTGGGGTGTGCTAGTCAGGACCACGTGGGCGGAGCCAGATGTGTGTGACAGCTCCTCCTGCTGCAGACTCTTGGTGCACACATCCTCCAGCACCACCTTGACACAGTGAGCCATATGGGGCACCAGCTTCCTGAACGCAGCCCTCCAATCAAACTCCAGAACAATGGCCTATGACCAGGAAGATACAAAAGGTCAACCAATCAACACGAGGAAAGGGCAAAATGAACATCTAAAGAGACTGATTAGTCAGAAACATGTTCGATCAGGTGATATGGCAGCAGTTGATAGAATAATGGTTTATTGCTCAAGCTGCATTTCCTCCTCCGAGGCAGCAGAGGGCAGTCTCACCTCCGGACTCTGGAAGAGCGTCTCTGCCGTGGTCTTGCTACCATCGACAGTGGTCATATCCAAGTCGTCTTTGGTCTTTTTCAATATTCCTATCAACAGAAACAGATATGGATTCCAAATGAATCTCAACATTGGAATAAGGTCTCAGATGATATGGATGGGTTTGGCCAAATCTCCAAGCCCATAGCTAAGATAAATTAAATGGCCATCAACCTAAAGACAAGGCCATGACATAAACTCATCAATAACGCATATTTTGAGACAATAGGCTATTCGGGAAATATAGCTACTGTATAATTCTTAAAAGTATTGCTGAAATGTCCACGATAATATCCCATGGTAAACGGTGGGCAGCATGGATAATGTTTGCATAACTGTACATAAACCAATCAGTAAAAGTGACAAGCAAATGACGACGTGAGCAGTAAATCAAGTTTTAAGTCAAATGCAACAGTGAGCGGTTTATTAGTCTAAATCTGGGGCTTGGAGTTGATTTGAACCCAGATAGCAACGGCCATAACTGGGCTAATCCTTTGAGGGGGTGAGGGGGAGGATAAGACGGGTATATGGGGGAACAAATTAAAAGGAGCACACATCAAGGCCACGTTTTCCTAATCAGAAGCGGAAAAGTGAGACCCCAGGCGAGGCAATTTAGCCGAAACAAGACCGCGCGGAGCGGAAGAGGGGAGGAAGCAGCCCACGCGTCACTTTTTGACCTTTAAGCCCATCTGATGAATTTCTGGTAATTAAGCCGTTTGATTGCCTCGAATTAATGATTTGGATAACTGCCCTTTAAAGGCTGTTTACTTCTCTGTAAATCGAGCCTTTCTGCATGTCTTGTTTTTTAATGTAACCTTTATGGAAATTACTACATGCACCAAAAGCTTTCATTTAACTTCCCTGCTCCAGTTCAGAGGGGAAGAGGAGATGGCTGGCAAAGACTTGTATGGCAACAACGATAATTCCCTGTTAAAAGTGCACATTTCAATAACACATGGAGAGCATGCAGTCGGTTTAGACTGTATGTCCAGGCAAGTTACGTGTGCAAAAGCATGTAATGTTGTTGTTTGGTGTTCTGTGTGCATGTGTTGGAGTAGACTTGTCTCAGCCTGATGTGCAAAGAGACCTCTTCTTCTGAACATCATGTGCTCGCTCTCTCTCTCTCTCTCTCTCTCTTTCTGTATCTCTCTCTCTCTCTCTCCCTCTCTCTCTCTCTCTCTCTCTCTCTCTCTCTCTCTCTCTCTCTCTGTATCTCTCTCTCTCTCTCTCTCTCTCTCTCTGCATCTCTCTCTCTCTCTCTCCCTCTCTCTTCTCTCTCTCCCTCTCTCTCTCTCTCTCTCTCTCTCGCATTCTCTCTCTCTCTCTCTCTCTCTCTCTCTCTCTCTCTCTCCTCTACCTCTCTCTCTACCTCTCTCTCCCTCTCTCTCTCAGGATACCTGCCATCAGTCTCATCAGTGGAGACTGTTGCGAAGGATGTGACATCACTGTTGCAGTCTATATTCACAGTTCACGCAGACATGCACTGGTGTTTGTGTATGTGTATGTGTGTGAGTGTGTGTGTGTGTGTGTGTGTGTGTTTCTGTAGCGGTTGTGTACCTCTCACACTGCAGGGAGTCTCCCCAGCACAGTTGATGAATGCCAGTTGAGTGGCCAGCTCGTCCACTTGGCTCTCCAGGCCCAGCAGAGTGCAGGCTAGCTGGGTCAGGACCCTCAGCTGGTGAGATGTTAGGCTGAAGTTCCTGTCTCTCCTGGGGGGCAGCTCCAGAGGCGCTGTGGTGGACGAGGTTACACAGAGAAAACAACCACTTTAGCCGATCTGTCACTAGCAGGCTGTCATTTCATATTACAGGATTATTCAACCTCGTGGTATTCCACACACGCACACCCTCACAAACACACTCACACAGACGCACGCACGCCCGCATACACACACACCTCCACTCCATCATATCACACCCTCTACCACCTTAGTATAACCTTACACCCCCTTATGAATATCGATTCCCAGCACTCCAACAACAACAAAAAAGGACAAACTTTCTCCTAACGAAGTCACACCTCCTCGGCACAAACTTTCTCTCTCCCCCTATAACCCGCGGATGACCCCCTTCAGCAAATATGGATTTCCCATTTCCGAAGCTGCCAAACCCATCACCCAGGGGATGTTCCGCATTAAGCCAAAGAATGGGCGGCGATGAAATGTGTTGCTGTACTCCCAGACACATGAACAAATACTTTTGTGTGTCTGCTTAAACGAGTTCCTCCACTGCAAAGGCATTTGGGAATGGATCAGCGCGGCATTAGCCATCGTTATAAAAGCATGGCCATGATTGAGTGTGGAGAAAAAAAGAAGAAGAGGCTTCCAATAATTGCGACACTATTGCCTCTAGATCCTAATGTCATTTTGTCACATTGTTAAACAAAATGGGGAAAATATGACAACACACTCGTTCCCTCGTCTCCAGGCTTAATCATGCACGAGAGTGTGTGTCGGGACTGGTAAACATCTTTATTTGTGGACGCCTTTCGCCTTACATTTGCACACGTCACTCTTCCTAGATGATTATCCCGATGCTCCGCTGGTCACCTTGCAACAATATTCATGCTTCAAATGTGCGTGTTGGCATGTGCAAGTACGTGTGTATGCCTGCAGTGTGTGCATGTGTGTGTGTGCGTGCGTGTGTTTGTGTGTGTGTATGAGAGTGTGATTAAGCAGCATAGGCCCATGGCTCTGCAGCTCCTCAGTAATGGTTTCCAGTGGGAGTCAACGACCTGGCTGACACACACACACACACACACACACACACACACACACACACACACACACACACACACACACACACACACACACACACACACACACACACACACACACACACACACACACACACACACACACACACACACACACACACACACACACACACACACACACACACACACACACACACACACACACACACACACACACACACGCTCGCGCGCCTGTCACTCGCTCTGTACAGATTGAGAGACAGAGAGACAGCAACTACAGCCAGGGAGCTAACTGAGACTCTTACTTAGCAAGGAGTTACAGTCAGTGTCATAATGGGTAATTAACAATAAACTGGTCGTACATACATCTAAAAACCAAAAGCATGTTATACGGTTCAAAGCATTCTCTTAGACCTGAACCTGAACTGGAGTTGTACATAAAAGGTGTGACAATTGAGCAAGTTGAGGAAGCTAAACTCCTGGGTTTAACATTGGACGGTCAATTATCATGGTCAAGTCATATTGACAAAGTTATTGTGAGGATGGGGAGGTTTTTTTTTTACACAAAAAATCAACTGTACTAGTTGTTCAGGCTCTGGTGTTGTCCCATCTTGATTACTGTCCAGTAGTATGGTGAGGTGCAGCAAGGAAAGACCTAGCAAAGCTGCAGCCGGCTCAAAACACAACATGCCCTTAACTGCACACACAGAACGAACATCAACTACATGCATGATAGTCTTTCATGGTTGTGGGTTGAGGAGAAATGGACTACTTCTTTTCTAGTCTTTTTAAGAAACATTTGTGTGTTGAAAATGCCTAACCATCTAATCTATTTGCATACACGTCAAACAGACATATAGTGTGTTCAGAAAGTATTCACACCCCTTGACTTTTCCCACATTTTGTTGTGTAAGAATTCAAAATGGATTACATTTAGATGTTGTGTCACTGGTCAACACCCATTACCCCATAATGTCAAAGTTGTCACGCCCTGGCCATAGAGAGGCTTTTATTCTCTATTTTAGTTAGGCCAGGGTGTGACTAGGGTGGGCATTCTAGTTTCTTTATTTCTATGTTTTCTATTTCTTTGTGTTTGGCCGTGTGTGGTTCTCAATCAGAGGCAGCAGTCTATCGTTGTCTCTGATTGAGAATCATACTTGGGTAGCCTTTTTCCCACCTGGGTTTGTGGGTAGTTGTGTTCTGTATAGTTTTAGTTACCTTACAGAACGGTTTGTTTCTCGCTTTGTTATTTTTGTTCTAGTGTTGAGATTTAAATAAATATCATGAACAAGTACCACGCCGCGCTTTGGCCCACTCCTTCTTCATCAGACGAGCGTTACAAAAGTGAAATTATGTTTTTTATAAATGTTTGCTAATTATTTAAAAATGAAAAGCTGAAATGTCTTGAGTCAATAAGTATTCAACCCCTTTGTTATGGTAAGCCTAAATAAGTTCAGGAGTAAACATTTGCTTAACAAGTCACATAATAAGTTGATGGACTCACTCTGTGTGCAATAACAATAATATCTCTGTACCCTACACATACAGTACAATTATCTGTAAGGTCCCTCAGTCAAGCAATGAATTTCAAACACAGATTCAACCACACAAACTAGGGAGGTTTTCCAATGCCTCGCAAAGAAGGGCACCAATGGAAGATGGGGGGAACAAATTTAATATCCCTTTGAGCATGGTAAAATTATTGCACTTTGGATGGTGTATTAATAGTCCCAGTCACTACAAAGATACACGTGTCCTTGTAAGGGGTGTGTGTTGGTGTCAGGGAAGTCAGGCACAGGAGAACATACTTGGTATAAACAGAGTAATTTAACTTCTTTGGGGTACCCCCCCCTTCTTCTCAATTTCTGCCTAAAGACATACCCTAATCTAACTGCCTGTAGCTCAGGCCCAGAGGCAAGGATATGCATATTCTTGGTATCATTTGAAAGGGAACACTCTGAATTTTGTGGAAATGTGAATTGAATGTAGGAGAATATAACACATTAGATCTGCTAGAAGAATATACAAGGAAGTAAACATACGTTTTCTGTTTTGTATTGTTGCTGCATCATCTTTCACATGACCAAGAACAGACAAACATACAGATAGGATGCTGGGGATGATTTGAATGAAGAACATAAGATGGCAACAATAGCTGAGCAAAGTTTTGGACAGATAACTTCAAAAATGAGCGAGCTACATGACATTGAGCATGAAGTCACCCAGGTGTCCCACACAAATGTACCCAAATGTACCCAAGTGGCCGAATTGGTACAGTGATACATTTTGAAGGAAAGAACTATATACAAAATACATAAATGCTATTCTAACATACCCCCCCCCCAAAAAAAAAATATATATATAAAATATATATTTGTAAAAATATATATAATATTAATAATAAAACAAACAATTAACAAGGGTAACTATTTACATATTTTCTATTTACAATATTGTGAAGACCTTCAGTCCTCTTCACAATATTGTGCTGCTGGTGCCATGGCCCATAGCAGTCTCTTTCTGCTGTTAAGCAGAGGCTTACTGAACAGGTGGTGCAGGTGATGGGGCATTTCCTATGACGAAGGGCACAACGACGTCTCCCTACTGTGTCCTTTTTGCCCTGAGGCCCATTCATGCCTGCAGAGATGAATCTGGGCAGGTGAACACTACTGGTTGGAGCAGAAGGGACAGAGGTAGAGGGGACAGAAGGTGCTACAGTGGACTTGCTGTAGCTAGCAAGCTCCTGGATGAGCTGCTCCCTGAAGGCTAGCTGTGAGATGGGGGGCTGTCCACAGCTCTTAGCCATTTCCTTCTGGAGGATGAAGGCATTCACCACAGCAATGTCAATGAGATGATAGAAAAAGGTATTGTACCATTTCATGGTCTTGTGGAGAACATTGTAGTATCCTATCAGCGCATCTGACAGGTCCACACCGCCCATGCTCTTGTTGTAGTCCTTCACAACAGCTGGAATGGGGACATTTTTGTGGTCCATGCCCCGCTACCGTCCTTCACATGCCTGACGACGTGATCTCCACTGAAGGACTTATGGATACTGGAGCACATGACCACCTCTCTGGTATCCATCCACTTCACAAAGAGCAGGCCATCTTCACGGATCCATCACATGGTACCCCGCTCAGCCCGCTTAGGCATGTTGTTCACCTTTGTCTTTGGAAAGCCCACTCTGTTGGTCCGAATGATGCCACAAGCCCACACATCCCGCTTCCTCAGCTCTGTAAACAGGGTAGGGCTTGTGTAGAAGTTGTCCACAAACAGTTTGTAGCCATTCCACAGCAGTTGAAAATCCAATAACTCCATAACGGAATCATAACTCAGTCCATTACCGGTAGCAAAACTGTTTTTCCCCTCATAAACAAAAAAATTGCAAGTGTAGGCACACACAGAATCAGCCAAAACAAACAGTTTGTAACCCCATTTGGTTGGTTTGTTACGCATGTATTGTTTGAGGCTGATTCTGGCCTTTGAGGCTACCATCCTCTCATCGATGAACAGGTTCTGGGCGGGCTGAAAATAGGTCTTGCAGGCCTCAACGATGTTGAGGGTAGAGAGGTTTGATTTTGCACAGCCTATCAAAACTTGGTGTGCCTCTCTTCTTGTCATTCTCCCCATCAACTTCTGGGTCACTGATGTGAAGCGCCCGTGAGATGGTCAGAAACCTTTTACAAGACATGACAGTCATGGGGAAAGGCAGTTGATAGAGAGCTGACGTTTTCCAGTAGTCCCTTAGAGTTTTCAACTTCACCAGCCCCATGTAAATGACCATTGAAAAGTAGCAGAAAAGGTCTGACATGGAAATGGTCTTCCACGCCTCTTTCTTTCCTGCTTCTTAGCCCCGTACTTATTCGTATTCGACACCAGGGAGTCAACAACTGACGAGGTGAAAAACAGTTGAAAAAGTTGAAGGGGGCTGTACTTTGCAGTCATGTCTAGTTGAGGTCCTGGCTGCCTTTTGAGTCTAAAAACTGGTGGATTTGGTTC